>NW_020171801.1:272806-312286 GCF_003031525.2 Neophocaena asiaeorientalis asiaeorientalis
GCAAAGAGGCCTGTGTGGCTGATTCAGAGAGCAAGGGGGGGTGGTATAAGGCGAGGAGGTGAGAGTGGCGGTCGGGGCCAGAAGACGGAGGCCATGGTGAGGACTTGGGCTCTCATTCTGCATGAGATGGGAGCTGGTGCGAGGTTTTGAGCAGAGGAGGGATGGGATCTACCTTGTGTTTTAATAGATTCGCTTAGGTTATTGTGTTGATAATAGACTGTAAAATGGCAAGAGGAGAAGCAGGGACACCAGTTATGAACCTGTTGCAGCAATGTAGGTAGCTCAAATCAGTGTGGAAGCAAGGTGAGAAGTGGTGTTAAGAAGGTCTGATTCTGGGGATACTTTGAAGGAAGTGTTGATAGGATTTCCTGACAGATTGGACGTGAGGTGTAAGAGAAAGAGTAATCCAGGAAAAACTGGAAGGATGGAGTTGCTATCAATACTGATACAGGGAAGGCAGTAGGAGGAGCAAGTTAGAGCGGATGATCAGGAATTAGCCATGTTGAATTTGAGATGATTATTAGATATTCAAGTGGAGATGTTGAATAGGTTGCTGGACATATGAGTCAGGAATTCAGAGCTGGAGATAAACATTTGGGAATTTAAAGCCATGTATTTAAAGCCATGGATAGAATGAATAAGATAGTTAAAGAAGAGGACCAAAGACTAATCCCTGGGCTATGCCAAAACTGATCTAAGGAAAAAGAGGAGAACCAACAAAGAAGACTGGGAGTGTCAAGTGAGGTAGGAGGGAAACCCAAAGTGTTTGGCCTTCAGGAAGTCAGGGGAGGAAAAGAGAAAGGTGTGATCCATGGTCAAATTCTGCTGATAGGTCAGTAAGATGAGAGCTTAGACTTGAAGGGTTATCAATGTGGAGGTCATGGTAGACCTTGATGAGAGTGGTGTGATGGAGTGGAAGGAGTGAAAGCCTACTTGGAATGAGTTTATAAAAGACTAAGTAGAGGAATTAGAGACAGCAGATATAGGCAACTCTTTTGAGAGATTTTGCTTCAGAGAAGAACAAAGAAATCAAGCAGTAGTTGGTAGGTGGAGGAGGTTTACTGAGATCAAGAAAAGTATTTTTTAAGGTAACGTATTTAATAATTGGAAAAAAAAGATCATTTTTTCCCCATTTGAAGTTCATTGACAAATGCACGGTTAATGCAGATTGTGTTGAATTAAGACATAATGTATCTAATGGATATAGAGTTGACCTAAACACATAAGAAGATGGTCAGCCTCAACAACCATTAGAGTTAATGCAACTCACAACCAGAATGTAATATAGCTTCACAACCACTAGTATGGCTACAGTCAAAAGGAAAGAAAATAAGAGATGTTGGTGAGGATTTGAAGAAGTTGGGACCTTCATACATTGCTAGTTTGATAGTTCTTCAGCATGTTAAACATAGTAGCACCATATGACCCAGCAATTCCAGGTATATACTTAGGTATATACTCAAGAGATATGAAAACATATGTTCCTGATCTTTAGGAGAAGTATCCAGTCTTTCATCTTTAAGTATGATATTAGCTTCATAGTTTTCCTAGATGCCCTTTGTCAGGTTGAGGAAGATTCCTTTCAGTCCTAGTTTGTTGTTGTTGACAGGGTGTTAGATAGATTTTGTCAAATGCTTTTTCTGTGTTTATTGAGATGATCATGTGGTTTTTTCCTTGACTTTACTGATATAGTGTATTACATTGATTGATTTTCATATGCTGAACCAACCTTTCATTCTTGAGGTAAGTCCCACTTGGTGATGCTGGGTTTGGTATTTTGTTGAAGATTTTTGTGTCTATATTCATAATGGAGATTGGCTTAGTTTTCTTTATTGTAATGTCTATGTCTGATTTTGGTACCAGAGTAAAATGGCCTCAGAATGAGTTGGAAAGTGTTCCCTCTTCTTATGTTGCTTGAAAGAGATTGTAAAACCCAGTGAAGCCACCTGGACCTGGGCTTTTCTTTGGGGATAGTTTTAAAACTACTGATCGAATCTCTACTTTTAAAAGGTCTGTTTAGATTTTGTTATTTCTTCTTGAGTTTCACTAATTTGTTCCTCTCTTGAATTTAACCCTTTCATCTAAGTTGTCTAAGTTATTGGCATATAACTGTTCATAGTATTGTTTTTATTTCTGTATCCTTTTTTATTTCTGTAAGATTGGTAGTAATGTTCTCTCTTTCATTTCTTTTTTTTTTTTTTTTTTCGGTATGCGGGCCTCTCACTGTTGGGACCTCTCCCGTTGCGGAGCACAGGTTCCAGACGCACAGCCTCAGCGGCCATGGCTCACGGGCCCAGCCGCTCCGTGGCATGTGGGATCTTCCCGGACCAGGGCACGAACCCGTGTCCCCTGCATCGGCAGGCGGACTCTCAACCACTGCGCCACCAGGGAAGCCCTCTCTTTCATTTCTTAATCGTTTGAGTTCTCTCTTTTTTGCTTGGTCAATGTAGTTAAAAATTTGTCAATTTTGTTGATCTGTTTCAAGAACCAACTTTTATGGTGTCGTTGATCTCTATTTTTCAACTTTCTGTTTTATTCATTTGCGCTCTAATATGTGTTTCCTTCCTTTTGACTGCTTTGGGTTTAATTTGCACTTCCTTTTCTTGTTTCTTAAGGTGGAAGATTAGGTTATTGATTTGAAATCTTTTTTCTTTTAATATAGGTCTTCACAACTATACATTTCCATCTAAACATTAGGTTTTAGTCGTATCCTGTGAGTTTTGTTAAGTTGTATTTACATTTTCATTCATCTCAAAGTATTTTATAATTTTGTTTGTGATTTCTTCTTTGATCCTGTGGTTATTGAGTGTGCTATTTTATTTCCAGTCTTTTAATATAGTTTTGACTTTTGAACTCTGTAAATATTTTACAGATCAAGGGATTTAAGAAAAACCTCAAGTTGAATATATACAAAAACAAATGATTTAGAATGATAACAGTAATCACAGAGGAAAATATTAAGTCAAATAAATTTGACTCTGAATAATCTCAGAGGGATATATCCTAAGGATATAAAAATCAGGTGATCATATAATTGTGGTTTGTTCCTATACTTTTTTTTTTTTTTTTTTTTGCAGTATGCGGGCCTCTCCCGTTGCGGAGCGCAGGCTCCAGACATGCAGGCTCAGCAGCCACGGCTCACGGGCCCAGCCGCTCTGCGGCATGTGGGATCTTCCCGGACCGGGGCACAAACCTGTGTCCCCTGCATCAGCAGGTGGACTCTCAACCTCTGCGCCACCAGGGAAGCTCTGTTTCTATACTTTTTGTTTTGCTCCATTTATCTGTTTATCCTTCCCCTCATACGACACTGTCTTATAGCTATATAGTAGGTCTCGATATCTGGTTGTTTAGGCCCTCCAGCTTTGTTCTTTAAGGTTGCTTTAGCTATTCTTGGTCTTTTGCATTTCCATATAAATTTCCATATCAGCGTGTCAGTTTTCATCACAAACCTGCTGCAGTTTTTATTGGGATTTCATTGACTCGATAAATCAATTGACATATTAACGATATTGAGACTCTAACCTATGAACGTAGTATTTTCCTATGTTTGCATACTTAGGTTTTCTTTAATTGCTCTCAACAGTGTTTTCTAGTTTTCAGTGTAATGATCTTACACATATTTTGTTCGACTTATTTCTAGGTATTTTAGGCTTTTAGTTGGTAATGTAAATTTTAAAAATATTTATTTTCTACTTAACTTGTCCTGATCTATAAAAATTAAATTGATTTTTATATTTTGATCTTATATCAACATTGTTAAATACACTTATTAATTCACATTGTAGATTCTTTTGGATTTCTTATGTATGCGATCATGTCATCTGCAAATGATAGTTTTTGTTTCGTCATTTCTAATCCATATGCCTTGTATATCTTTTTCTTGCTTGATTACACTGTCTAGGACCTCTAGTACAGTGTTAAATGGAAGTGTTGTCAGCAGACATCCTTGCCTTTTTCCTGATCTCAGGGGAAATTTTAAAAATAATTTAACAACAAAAAAAATAACAACAACAAAAAAAATAACAACAAAAAAAATAATTTAACAATGTGATTTTTTGGGTAGTTACTATTTATTCAGATTAGGGAATTTCCATTTTCTTCCAAGTTTGCTAAGAGTTTTTGGTTTTTTTTTTTAAACCACAAGTAGCAGTTCAGTGTTATCAAATGCCTTTCCTGCATCTATTGAAGTGATCATATAATTTCTACCTTCTCTTCCTGCTAATATAGTAAATTATACTAATTGATTTTTCCCATAAACTCCACTTGGTTGAGGTGTATTATCATTGTTAAATATCACTGGATTGGATTTACACACACACTTTTCATTTAAACACATAATTTTTATTTCTTTTTTTAAACTGTTTTATTGAGTTATGATTGACATGTAAAAAGCTGTACATATTTAATGTATAAAACTTGATGAATTTGGGGATAAACATGTACCCAGAAACCATCACCACCATCCATACCATAGACATATCCATCACCTTCCAAAGTTTCTTCCTGCCCCTTTTACCATGTTATGTAGTTTTCATTTCTTAGAATGTGTTTTTCAAGTTGTGGTCATGATGGCTTCATAAAATAAGATGGCAAGTATTCCCTTTTTTTCCCCTGATCTCTGGAAGTATTTGTGTAAGATCAATGTTATTTCTTCTTCAAGTGTTTGAAAGGCTTTATCAGTGAAGCCATTTAGGCCTAGAGTCTTACTTTGTTGGGAGGTTCTTAATAACAGGTTTTATGTCTTTCATAGATATAGGACTCTTTCTTCTTCTGTCAGATTTATTGAGTTTTGTTTCTCAAGGAATTTGTCCACTTCCTCTAGAGCTGATTCTGACCCATTCTCTAACTTTTTTCTTTCTGGGTCTGCCAACTACACTTGCATTAGACTTTCCTACCATATCTCAAATGTCTCTTACATTTTTTCAGGAATTCCCATCCTTTTTGCTCTCCATTCTTTTTTCTAGCTATTATCTATCGACGTATCTTCTAGTTAACTAATCATGTTTTCAGTTTTGCCCAATCTGCTGTTAAACCCATATGCTGAGTTCTTAATTTTAACCTTTTATTTTCTGTTCCGGACTTTACCTTTGACTTTTTATTATATTTTCCACTTATATGGTGAAAATCTCTCTGTTACCATATATTTTCTTGAACCTATCCATCACAGTTATTTCAAAGTCTGTGTGTAGTAACTCCAATATCACCTATGTTTCTGTTTCTATCCTGTCTCTTTTTCTCTTGTCTTGTGTATTTGGATGCCAGTAGATTTTGATTGAATGCTCAACATTATGTATGAGAAATTGTAGAGGCTCCTGATCATGTTGTCTTCCTCCAGAGAGGATTAGATCACCTTAATTCACCTAGGGACTTCGCTTTCTCAAGGCTAGTTTGCAATCTTTATATGTCCAGGTTTAGCTCTGGTTAACCCCCGCTTGTAGGGTGTAGCCCTCTAGGAGTTCCAACTAAGAATCAAGATTGGGGCTTCCCTGGTGGCGCAGTGGTTGAGAGTCCGCCTGCCGATGCAGGGGACACGGGTTCGTGCTCCGATCCCACATGCCGCGGAGCGGCTGGGCCCCTGAGCCATGGCCGCTGGGGCTGCGTGTCCGGAGCCTGTGCTCCGCAAAGGGAGAGGCCACAACAGTGAGAGGCCCGCGTACCGCAAAAAAAAAAAAAAGAAGATTGGTTGCTAGGGTTCCTCCTACCTGGTAGGTCATAAACTACAGTTTTGCTCTCCCCAGCACTGTGAGCTTGTCACAAACTTGCTCTGTTTTGCTGATGCTTTCTACCTGACTTCTTAGCCTCATTCTCTGCACAACTTAATCTGTTAATGCCTCTAAAAGAAAACGGGTTCCAAGTGTTGTATTCTATTCTGTGTCCTCCTAGTTCTCTAGGATCTTGGTCTGGCAACATTCAGCTGCCTCGGCAGCTCCAAACTTCATTTTTAGTCTCCTCAACCCATGTGGTGACCTAAAGCTAATCTGCTGGCTTCTCTGTCTCATGCTCCATGCCAAAAATATCCTGAGGGAAAAGTAGTGTGCAGAAAGTAAGGCTCATCTTAATGAGCATCCCTTCTTTCTGGATCTTGTCTCTCAAGTCCTGGCTGCCTCAGTAGCCCTCTAATTCCTTCACAAAAGGTATTTTTGAGAACGTGAATTTACTAGTTTTTCTCGTTAGGTTATTGGTCTGCTACAAAGCTACTCCATCGTAGTTAGAAGAAGTCTTCTGAACTCATGATTATAATGTGTGTGTGTGTTTCCCTTTATCTCTGTACATTGCTCAAAGCGAGATAGGAGCAATAACTCTCCAATAACAGTGAACACATCTAGCATTCAGATCTTTGTTTCTATACATCATTTCTCACTAAAATGAATCAGATTTCCTTGAAGAAATGGCTGATTTCAAGTAAAGTACAAGTACAAGATAAGCCTGGGTATCTTGCTGTACCAGAAAGTAAGAAAATGACCAAAGAAAGATGGGAACATGTCATAAGGACACAGGAGCCAACTCAAAGGGGCACCCAATGGCTAAGTCTGGAATAATTTGAACATCAAAAATAATAACGATGGTAATGGTTTGGAATACACTGAGTTAAGAAAAATTCATAAATCCTTGGTGATATTTAAAAGAAAAGGAGAGGAGAGGAGAGGAGAAAAAAAGAGGAAAACTCTGTTTTTGTTTTTATTTTTACAGAAGAATGCCAGCTACTAAATGTAGAAAGAATAATATAATTAGAAAAGTGCTGTTTTATAACCCCCAGAGTAATAAATGGTTTGGGTAAGAATGATCAGTTGATGCAAATATGACTGGGTAAAATGTTATTGGGAACAAGTCTGAAATGATCACTCCATAGATTATTTTTTTTTTTTTTTTTTGCGGTACGCGGGCCTCTCACTGTTGTGGCCTCTCCCGTTGCGGAGCACAGGCTCCGGACGCGCAGGCCCAGCGGCCATGGCTCACGGGCCCAGCCGCTCCGCGGCATGTGGGATCTTCCCGGACCGGGGCACGAACCCGCGTCCCCTGCATCGGCAGGCGGACTCTCGACCACTGCGCCACCAGGGAAGCCCCACAGATTACTTTTAATAAAGGGAAAAATATGCTCTTACAATGGAAAAGTCCAGTGGTCACCACTGTAACCAAGTGGTCAAGCTTGGCAGTGCCAGTAGTGGTTTGATGTGACACTGTATGCTTTTGGTATGACTCAGTGGTAGGTACACAATGTCATTTATGTGACGTTCTTACTGGAAATGTTTGACCTGAATCTCATTACAAGGAAATAGACAATTCTACAATGTGCAGCATAATGAAGGACAATTGACCTGGCTTCTTCAAAGGATTTGATGTCATGAAGAAGAGGGGGAGTCAGGGGGATGGTTCTGGATTGCAGGAGACTAAGGAGACATAACAGCCAAATGCTCTGAGTGAATCTTGAGTGGATCCTGGGTTGGAAAAATGGAATCCATAAAGGACATTTTGGGGACAGTAGAAGAAATTTTAGTATCTACTGTATGCTTGATATTGAATTTATGGTGAATTTTTTTAGGTGTGCTAATGTTGTAGTTAAATAGGGAGATCTTACTCTTGGGAAACGCATACTGAAATATTTCATGGTGAAGTGTCACGATGAAAGTAGCCTACTTTTCTATGATTTGGAAAAATGGATGTGTGGGTGTGTAGACAGATGGAGTGGGTGTAGCAAGATTGTAACGGTTGGCGAACATAGGTGAGGAGTATATGGGTGTTGAGAAGTAGACGGGGGGGAGGAAAAACCCTTGTAGCCTTTTCCTGTTACTCAACAAAAACCCACAAGATGGCAGTAGAGGAACGCTCTTAGAAGGTGCTTCTTTGCAGCCTTTTATAAGGTGACCTTATTTTCTGATCTGAAAAGCAGGCTGTGAGGATCCAACAAAGGATTGCTTTTGCTCTGTGAATACGTTTATATGAAAAGTTATACAAAAGTATGAACATGACAAAATGCCATTTGGCTGTATCAGTCTATGGATCGCTGTTGTTGAAATAAATACCATTTTGTTAAATTTGATCCACAAAACTTCTGAAATGTACCTAAAATGTTGTGTAAATTAGAATTTTTCTCTTGAGCATATCCACAACTTTCACCATGTCTCAGAGTAGTCAGTTATCAGTCCCCAACCCACTCGCCAAGATAAAAAGTATTTTGCAAAATATTTGGGGTCACATAAAGCAATTCCTTACCAAACAGAATCAGTCATTTGCCTCTGCTTATTTTTTTACTCCCCAGAGAAAGGTAGTTTATTGGCCAATGGAGATGCTAGCCATATAAAACTTTCTCTATAAACATATATCAAAAGAGTTCATATTTGAGGTTCATTTTTTTTAGATTCTTGTGATTACGGAAAACTTCTAGTCTCCTGTGAGTGTCACCTGTGCCTCTTGTTTTCCTCCAAGAGTTCCTGGTTTGGATGAGGACTAGGTTTCTACAAATTGCCGTGTCAGCAGCTTGCAATGTGAGAGCCAAGCCATACAACACTCTTCCCTTTTTGATTCACTAACCAAAGAGCAGGCTTTGTTTTCTGTGCAGTCGAAAACAACCTGGTAGATAGGTGTCTTAAGAACTTGTATATTAACTTGATAATAAAAGAAAATCCCTGCTAAGCACCTTGGTCTGGCTATCTGGGTGTTATGGATTTTTTAAAAAGGGTCATGTGTTAGAATCTACCAAGGGAAAATAAAATGCTCATTTAAGATGCATTGGCAGTGTGTAGTTGGCATAAAGTATCATTTACTGAGCTCTTAAGCATTTTTCACTCTCTCAACTTCGTTCGTTTTGGAGAATTCCTTATTGAGCGACTATGAGCTATCAGTAGTTAGCGATGCGACTGCAAGTGAGAGACAAAAGAGTAAAATGGTCATGTCTTTAGAAAGGAACTTTTAACTTCTCCCTTCTTGTATTCCCAATGGAAACACTGTGTCATGCCATGTTGTTGGGTAGAAGAGCTTATCTTAGGTAAAGAACAGGCGAAATAAATCATGACACATCCATATGATGGACTGTGTGTAGCTGTTCAAAATTATGACATAGATTCATAGATATTGACATGGGAAAGTGTCCAAACTGAATTGTAAGAGAAACAGAGCAAGTTGCAGCACAATATGTAAAGTATGATCCCAGTTTGAAATATATATTTGCTTTTATATGTTCAGAAAATAAGATCTAGGAGATCATTCACTAATTTGCTTAACGTGGTTTATGTTGTTAGGGAGAGAGTAGTATTGCAGTGAAAGGGGGCTTATATTTTCTACTTTATATATTTTTCTATTGCCTGGATTTTTTATGAGAAAGTAATCTGAATAAATAATGATGTGGAGGGAGCGTATGTTGGCACAATCCTCTGAGACTTTCATAATGCTGAATATAATTGTTGCTCAGTATAATCGTCACTCATCTTGAACAGACCAAAGCCAAAGAAAACCAATTAGTTAACTTATAAATTATATCCTTTCTACACTTGAAGCTGTTTACAATATTAAAAGACCTGAAGTGGAACAATAAAAATAAATGTATAAACTAAAAAAGGCAAATTGTTTAGAAGAAATGAGATAACCATTTAGAAGGAATGAGATAACTGTAACAGGAATATGGAATGGCGTTTCTACTAAACAAAGCACAGAGTTTAGCTCTGAGGTTTCTGGTTCCCAAGCAAAAAAAGGTAACTAGGTTGGCTCTATTGTCTGTGTTTATACTGAAGGAAGAATGTTAAAAGAAATATATTGTATGGTGTCTTATATAAGCAACACTGAGTGACATATCGGACAATGTTTTTTATTATGTTTACCAAAGACACAGAAACTTCTGACTGAATATTTTCTTCACATGCCCTCTTAAAAATGCAGCCAAAATGTCAGATCGTAACTCAAATCACTGAAAAAGTCTCTTTGGGGAAACTGAGGGAATATAGTCCAGATACATATTTTCCTGATGATCCAAACAAATCATTTTCAAATCTGGCTGCATATCAGAATCAACTGGGGGGAGGCTTTTAGAAGTTCAGATTCCATGGTCTACCATGTATCTTCAGATTCTCATTCTGGAGATCTGGCATTGGGCTTGAGAACCTGTAATTACTGGTGCTCTGTGCATATTCTGGTGCAAATCCTGGTTTGAGAACCACTGATCTATGCTACACAGTAAACATAGCACATTTTCCTCTAGTATATGTTTTAGTCGAAGTTAAGTAACGTTTTTCCTATCAAAACAGATGAATTATGAAGCATAATTTGAATTTTGCATTAATTTCTGAAATAAAATATGAGCCTTAGACATGTAGTACATGCAAGGGCTCATTTGGGGCTATTTCCCAGACCCCGGGGAGGTAGAGTTCATGCCTCACTACCGTTAAAGTTATTTATTTATTTATTTATTTATTTATTTATTTTTGGCTGCGTTGGGTATTCGTTGCTGCACGTGGGCGTTCTTTAGTTGCGGTGAGCGGGGACTACTCTTTGTTGTGGTGTGTGGGCTCCTCATTGCGGTGGCTTCTCTTCTTGCAGAGCACAGGCTCTAGGCACGTGGGCTTCAGTAGTTGTGGCACGTGGGCTCAGTAGTTGTGGCACGCGGGCTCAGTAGTTGTGGCACGCAGGCTCAGTAGTTGTGGCACGTGGGCTCAGTAGTTGTGGCACGTGGGCTCTGGAGTTGTGGCTCATGGGCTCTAGAGCACAGGCTCAGTAGTTGTGGCGCATGGGCTTAGTTGCTCTGTGGCATGTCAGATCTTCCCGGACCAGGGCTCGAACCCATGTCCCCTGCATTGGCGGGTGGATTCTTAACCACTGTGCCACCAGGGAAGCCCCTGTTAAAGTATTTTGATGGAAAGGTTTTTAAAGCACTAAAGGAATTGTGTCAAGGTTCCGTTATAAAATCCTTGGAAGGATTAGAAGATTGGAGATCAGGAGTCAGCTCTGTGATCTCCAGAGGGTAGGAAGGGACCCAGAGGCTAGGAAGCTGCTGCTCCAGCCCCTGTTACCACTGCTGCTGCCTCCACTACCTCCACACAGAGCTCAGGGCTTACCAGTGACACTTGACCAACAGTGACAATAGCAGCAGGAAGATGGACTTTGCCTCACTCCCACCTTCCAAATCTTGTGCAAGAGCGTCTCATTGGTGAAATGGAATTCACATCCAGGATCCTAGCTGCAAGAGAGCCAGGGAAATAGAGTTTTTAGTTTTTCTATCCCTGTGGTATACAGGCAGGTACATGGAAGAGGGTAGGAATGGATATGGAGTGTCAAAGGATGCTGTCAAGTAAAATCACGAACCAAAAATGCTAAGCAGCTGGATTTAACTGGCTAGGGAAAGCCCTGAGATGCACAAAACATGGAGATATTGCCATCTGCTTGTAACGCTGAATGAGATACTCTTTCCAGACAGGCTAAAATGGAAATTAATTTTTCCCTTTTATAGAAGACATTCTGTAGCTGGCTCTGTTCCCAAAATGGCATTTGTTATTGGCACTAGCGTCTGAGCCGAATGCCTTCAATTAAGAACTTGTGAATCACATGTTTCACAAATAATAAGTTGCTTATGAAAAATCTTTTCTTTAAGTATGTGCGTGACTGATTCTGAGTTATGTGAACTGCCATCCCATCATTTTGCTTGGTGCATGAGTGTGTGTGTGTGTGTGTGTGTGTGTGTGTGTGCGTGCGTGTGTGTGCGCACGCACGCGAGGACGCTCCCTAGAAGGCTTTCCTGAGCTAGGAGATAGGCTGGCCGTTCTCCTGGTTGTCTAGACATGGGTTATTCATGGCCACCTCCAGCCTGCCTGTGCTTGTGTTTGCTTGTTTGCTTGGAGTCAGAGGTGACGCTTTTCTGAAAGCATCACAGTAATAATAGCTGTTTATTGAGCACTTGTTCTCTGCCTGACATTGTGCTAAGTGCTTTACATGTATTTATTTTTCTAATACTTATGATAACGCTTTGAGGTCTGTGTTACTACCCTGTTTTACAGATGAGGAAACAGGCACAAAAGGGCTAAATAATTTTCCAAGGTGACAGAGCTAGTAAGTGGTAGAGCCAAAATTCAAACCATTTACCTGATGCTAAAGCTTCCACTACCTTACATGGCAGTGAAGAGAACCTCAGAAAATTACTTGTGGAACTGAGACCTCTTTTCTGTTTTACTCTTATTATCCCTTTAGTCCCTCTATTTTGGCCAAATGTATGACCAGACTCAGGAACGGCAATATTGAGAGTAATAGCACGTTTAGGAGGGGAAGGGACATTTTTGGTATAAGCTGAGATGCCCAGACAAGGATGCAAGACCAAAAGTCTGTCTGGTTATTATTCTGGTTATTGAATAATCAACTGCTTCGGTGCAGACATAACACAAGATACTCCTTATCTTCCCTTATTGTGGGGTGAGACTATAGTACATTCTGTGTATTCCTATAGTGCTCGGGGTCTAGATAGGGAAATAAATTGGAAAAAAAATAAGAAGAAGAAGGAAGAGAAATAACCTGCATTTGTCCACTGTTTTATCTAAACAAATTCCTAGTTAAAAAGGTAGTTTCTCTCAGAAAGCCTTGAGTTCTGACTGATGGGAATTTGTTGCCTGTCATTGGAGTGATGTCAACAGAATTGGAGTGATTTCTACTCATTCTTTAACTTGTTATCTCATAATTTCACCATTCCAGTCTCGTGTGTGGCACGGGACCATACATGGTCAAAGTGAAGGGGAAGAGAACAATTTCCATCCAGTATAAAATACCCAACTCAACACTAGATTAAGCACAGCTACCCTTATCCCACAGACATCTGGTACAGTGTTTCTCAAATAAGACACCATTAGTACTTTGGGAGGGACTGTCCTTCACTGGGAAAGGCTGTCCTAAGTAGACTTTAGGGCACTAAGTGTCAAGTAGCTCTGAACCCATCCCCTGGAGAAGCCAGGGCTCTGGCCTCATCCATGGTGTGACTCTGAATAGGGAATGCTGCTTCCCTGTGGGCCGTTTCTCCAGGGAAAACTGCCTGAAACACAGACAAGTAATTTGCTCAAAGTAAGATCACCAGATTAAAATACAGGATGCCCAGCTAAATGTTAATTTCAGATAAACAATGAATACATTTTTATATAAGTATGCCCCCCAAATTTAACTGGGTATCCTGGATTTTTATTTGCTGAATCTGACAAGTAATCAAGTAACCTGAACCTAAGGTCAGTTGGCAGATCCATATGACCGAATAAGTGGTAGATCTATGACTTGAAGCAGGTCTGTTTAGTGTGACTTCAGATTGCATGAATTCTCCTGCTCTGTACTGCCTTCCACATTTGTTGAGCAGCTTACGTGTACAAAAACCGTGCCATGCAGGATGCAAAGATACAGTTATAATTCCTGCCTTCAAGTTATTTGGCTTCTCCAGGATGAGAAAAGAGAGTTGGGAAGAACTGTATATTAGGACTGTCTTCCTAAGGGCCTACGACCTGATGAAAGCTGAATCGCTTTATATTCTAGAGGAATTTTGGAAGTTTAAACAAGCAACTTATGTTGTGCTTTCCTCTGAGTCTTGTAGAAACATTCAGGTTATTTTATAGAGCGAGATAGCTGCAGAGACAGCACCATGAGAAGCCCTTCCTGGGACTGACTTCCTACTCTTCTTATTTGCTTCGAGCGGTGGCTGATTAGGAGGCTTGACCAAGGTCAGAGGCTTATGTTAATTAATTGGTTTCACATATTAGACAGGATGGTCCTATGGATAAGAATGCAACCCACCCAAATAGCTTGCTCAAGCTAACCAAGTCTTACTAAAAATTCTCAGGGTTCCAAAAGCTGAAGAAGCACTTTTTAACATTAATAACTTTGTGTTCCCTTTTGCCTTTATTAATGAGACTGTATATATGGAAGTGTTCTGCAAACTGGAAAATATATTTATTTATTTACTTTTTTTTGTAATAGTTTTATTTATTTATTTATTTATTTTTGGCTGCGTTGGGTCTTCGTTGCTGCGCATGGGCTTTCTCTAGTTGCAGTGAGCGGGAGCTACTCTTCGTTGCGGTGCGCGGGCTTCTCATTGGGGTGGCTTCTCCTCTTGTTGTGAAGCACAGGATCTAGGTGTGCGGGCTTCAGTAGTTGTGGTGCACGGGCTCAGTACTTGTGGCTCACGGGCTCAGTAGTTGTGGCTCGCGGGCTCTAGAGCGCAGGCTCAGTAGTTGTGGCGCATGGGCTTAGTTGCTCCACGGCATGGGGGATCCTCTCGGACCAGGGCTCGAACCTGTGTCCCCTGTGTTGGCAGGGGGATTCTTAACCACTGCGCCACCAGGGGAGCCCCTGGAAAAGAGATTTAAATGACATAACTGTGAAATACAATTTTGTCATCTGTGTTTTGTTTTGTTTTTTTTACATCTTTATTGGAGTATAATTGCTTTATAATGGTGTGTTAGTTAACCAACCCCAGTCACCTGCGCTCCGACCGAAGCCCGAGCCTCAGCTCCCAGACCCGCCCGCCCCGGCAGGTGAGCAGACAAGCTTTTCGGGCTGGTGAGTGCCGGTCAGCGCCGATCCTCTGTGCGGGAATCTCTCTGCTTTGCCCTTCGCACCCCTGTGGCTGCGCTCTCCTCTGCGGCTCCGAAGCTCCCCCCTCCGCCTCCCGCAGTCTCCGCCCGCGAAGGGGCTTCTAGTGTGCGGAAACCTTTCCTCCTTCACGGCTCCCTCCCACTGGTGCAGGTCCCGTCCCTATCCTTTTGTCTCTGTTTATTCTTTTTTCTTTTGCCCTACCCAGGTACGTGGGGGGTTTCTTGCCTTTTTGGGAGGTCTGAGGTCTTCTGCCAGCGTTCAGTAGGTGTTGTGTAGGAGTTGTTCCACGTGTAGATGTATTTCTGATGTATCTGTGGGGAGGGAGGTGATCTCCACGTCTTACTCTTCCACCACCTTACCCCTCTTTCATCTGTGTTTTAAATGTGATGAAACACATCAGAAAAATTAGAGTTACATATGAGTTAACTGGATAAGTAGATGGTATCACCCTGTACGCTTATCTTTTTGCAGCTTGCTCTATTCACTGAACCCTGCTTTTGAGATTTATTTGTGTTGATACACATAGATGTAGTCCATTTATTTTAACTGCAGTATAATATTCCGGTGTATGAATAAAGCACAGTTTTATTTATCCCTTCCCGTACTGATGGATGATTAGGTTGTATTCACTTTCTTTTTTGCTATTGCAAACAGTACTGCAATGAATATATTGTAATGTACATGTCGCATGCAGGAAAGTTTTCCTAGGATAGAAACCTAGAAGTGGTCAGTTTGATGCTAGCCATGCAAATTAAAAATCACTCAAAACAATATTATGTATTACCTATAAATACATACATTACAGAGACCTGGATAAGAACATTCATGGGAAATATACACCAGGATAAGAACATTCATGGGAAATATACACACTAATTTTGGGGGAGTGGTTACTCTGAGGAGGGAAAAGGAAGGTAGATATGGGAGGGGTTTGGAGCTTGAGCTATAACATCTTATTTCTTAAAAAACGGTGATAGTTCAGAAGCATATATGGCAAAATGTTACCTTCTGTTAAATCTGGGTGTTGAGTACATGGGTGATGTTACTTTCTGTATGATATAAATATTTCATAAAGATAATGAAAAATCTTAAGTTATATAACTAAAAAGATAAATTGAAAGGATTCAGGACACCAGCCCCAGTGCTGACTCCTAGTTCACACTCAGATAAAAGTTGAAGAGAATAGGATTCTCTTTCTGTTTAGCCCAGCTCAGAGTTACTTCCTCAAGTGCCAGGCTCCCAAGAAACAGGGGACGTGCTTGTTCAAACCAAAGCAAAGTATATCAAAAAAAAGAAAAGGTACAGATACTTCCTAAGCAAATCCCTATTCAATCGTATTTCATGCTCTCTGATGGAGATGAGGATCCACTCAGATTTTATGAGGTGAGCAGTTTAAAATGGAGGCATGGCGTTTCTAAAGCTAGAAGAGGTAGATATTTTTCATTGTTAGTTTCTTGACAATTACAGTGCAAATCACATGAGGGAGCTATTGGCAAAGGGAACTAGAAGAGGGCGCTGGAGAAGGATATTTCACCCTGGAAACAGAAACGAGCACTGTCCGATAGCCCTGTCTAACTACCTTTCTAAGGTCACTTGCCATTCGAGCAAGGGTGAATATGCTCGCTCGCAATTGTACAGCTGATCCGAAAATAGAAGGGCAATAGGAACCTCTGCCACCTCCTCAATCCCAAATCCACACCAGTTCAAAACAGTAGCTAGGGCCCAAGTGCTAAATTTTGAAAAGACATTTTCCTCCCTAATTGAATACAAGGCAGCGTCACTATTTGATGTTACTGGCTAGGATTTGAAAGGACGAATTCTGGCGCATAGTTATTTGATTAACAAACATAATAATGGTAAAAGACAAGAACAGAAACCCAAAAGACTCTATAAGGAGGTAACAAAAGTCACATTTGCGCCTCATCACAAGATTATCTAATATTAATCAGCACTGCATGGCGTGCAAGTACTACCCAATCATTCATCACTTAATGTAACCTAGCAAACTGGCAAGTAGTTTATTACGGTTTGCTGACCAGAGCCTAATCAATGCAGAAGCCATCTTACTTGAGATAATACCACAGTCGCGTGGAAATTTTATGCCTTATATTTTATGCCACATAAATTCACCCCCCATTGCATTTCATAGATCAGATTAATCTACCAATATTAATAACAGAAGTGAAATTTAAAGAGATCTCAGCCAGTGATCCAAACTAATTAACCAGCAAAGAACTGAAAAGGAGCTCTGTGTTCCCCTGTCCCCAGAACCCACGCACAGCAGACGCCTTTGTCCTGGTTGCAGATCTGACCACGTAGGAGAAATTTGCTCAAGCGGCTTTTGCGCACGCAGTGGCATTATTGGGTCTGGCCACTGCTGTGCTTCTTTGCCAACGACTGCTATTGAACATTTGCCACCTTCCCTGCTGCTGCTGAGGCTCGGGATTAGATGCAGGGAGGCCAGCAGCCCTCACAACTTCATCTGTTGTCTCGGCAGGCAGACAGGAGCCAAGCAGCATGGCAGAGGGAAAAGCCTTTGAAATCATCAATTTGAAGACCCTGTCTCAAATTGGCAAGTCTGGAGGGGAGGGGAATAAACAGGGCTTGAAGTCAAAGGGCCAGCAATGGCTCCTGAGGGAGAGAGAGAGAGAGAGAGACCTCTTGGGGAACAGGTTGGGTAGAGAGGGACACTATTCTGATGGGGAGAGCGTAGGGGTCTCAACTTGGGTACCATGGGCGAGATACTTCTTTGCTGTGTGGGGCCGTCCTCTGTACTATAGGATATTCAGCAGCATCCCTGGCCCTTCCCTCTTGCTCCACCAAATGGGACAACAGAACTGGGTCCAGACACTGCCAAGTGTCTCCCAGGGATCAGAATCACCCCTGGTTGAGAACCACTGGTGTGGCACATTACGGCCTTTTCAGCAGGCTGCAGTTTGGATTTTTGTGTACCAAATGTGGCCTAATTCACCTCTGTTATGCGTTGGATTGAGTCTTCCCCAAAAGATGTTGAAGTCCTAACCCTTAGTACCTCAGTATGTGACTTTATTTGGAAATAAGCTTGCTGCAGGTACACGTAGTTGAGGTCATACTGGTGTAGGGTGGCCCTAATCCATGACTGATGTCCTTATAAGAAGATGGCTACGTGAAGACAGAAACCCACAGATGGAGAAAGCCATGTGAAGACAGAGGCAGAGGTTGGAGTGAACACAAGGACTGCCAGCAACACTAGAAGCTAAGAGAAAGTACCCTGCTGACACCTTGCACTCGGACTTCTAGCCTCCAGACCTGTGAGACAATACATTTCTTTTGTTTAAGCTGTCCGTTTTGTGGTAGCTATTTTTTTTTTTTTTTTTTTTTTTTTGCGGTACGCGGGCCTCTCACTGCCGTGGCCTCTCCCGTTGCGGAGCATAGGGTCCAGATTTTTGGTGATACGTGGGCCTCTCTCACCGTTGCGGCCTCTCCCGCTGCGGAGCACAGGCTCCGGACACGCAGGCTCAGTGGCCATGGCTCACGGGCCCAGCCGCTCCGCGGCATGTGGGATCCTCCCGGACCGGGGCACGAACCCGTGTCCCCTGCATCGGCAGGCGGACTCTCAACCACTGCGCCACCAGGGAAGCCCCCTGTGGTAGCCTTTTTGATTGCAGCTCTAGCAAACAAATGCAGCCTCCCTCCTAAAGTTGGTCTGTTAACAAAAAGTCACATTTCAGGGAAGAAGTTTTCAGACAGGGATTTGGAGCAGTCTGTCAGAGGCCTGCTAGCTCTCCCCTGGCAAGTATCAGTTTTCGCATGGCGTCCTGTGTTGGTGACTTGTGCCCAAAATGGGGTTGGGGGCTGCTTTCAAGAGCCTCAGATGAAAGACAAACAGCATGCAGAACCAAACCCCATGGAATGTCCATCCCTATCCTTCATCCCTCTCCTGCATCTTCCTCTCTGATTATTTCACTCAAAAGCCAAACTATCAGGCAGTAGAGTAAGCATCTTTCTTTCTTCCCTGACAACCTGTGTTAGTCTACAAGAAACTCAAATCCATCCAGTCTTCTGTACTTATGGTCAAAAAGTGGCAAAGTCAGTTAGGGTCTTGAGCTCGTGGCACCTCTTCTTTCTTTCAGCTTTCCTTCCTAAAATGTGGCTCAGTGCAAAAACTGGCTTCAAGTGAGGCTGTGCTTGCTTAAGAGACACAAGGAGATGACTTGAAGGGGATAAAGGGAGGTCGTTGACAGTTTAGATTTTCTTTTTTTAAAATTTTAGATCTAGGGAGTTTGTCACGTTCAGAACTCCCCTAGCTCTTGGCTTCAGGGTCTCCCCAGGGGTTAGAGGTCTTCGCAGCAGTTCCAAGTCCAGGGAAGGTGGATGGAGCAAAGGGAGACCCTGAGGTGAGAGGCATATGGCCTCTTAATTTAACTCTTACTCTGCCTTGGCAGGACCAGCTGGGCACACAGACAAATTTACTGTTTCAATGTGGAATAGAAGTAGCAGTGGGAGCAATTATGTGGAACAAAGCTTGACTTTTTTTCTCAGAAACTGGGGTGTGGGGACACATGATAACAGCTCCCATTTCATATGTGCTTTGGATGTGCCAGGTGCTTCACAGACTCGCCTCATGGAATTACGACAACTACCCTTGGGAGATGGAGATCGTTAGAACAGTTTTCAGATGATGTAACCGAGCCTCAGAGAGGTAAAAGTGTTTTGCTCTAAGTATGCACCGCTACGAGGAGCAGAGACCAATTTGAATCCAGACCTTGCTGAAGGCAAAGGCCAAACCCTTTCATGTCACCACACTGGTCCTGGGCTGCTAGCCCTTGCCTTTCCTGCAAGGCCTGGAGGTCTCCACATTGTGGGTGAGAGAGGCTGTCTGGAGAACCGGGATGCAGTAGGTAGAATGCCCCACCCCCGCAGAGATGTCCAGAATCTGTGAATATGTCACCTTACATGGTGTTAGGGGGTAAATTGTGCCCCCCAGACGATATGTTGATGCCCTAATCCCAGATACCTCGGAATGTGACCTCAGTTGGGAATGGGGTCATTGTAGATATAGTTAGTTAAGTTAGGGTGAAATCATATTGGAGCAAGGTGTCCCCTTAACCCAATATGACTGGCATCCTTACAAAAAGGGGGAAATCTGGACACAGGGACATAGAGGAGAATGCCATGTGACAATGGAGGCATTGAGACTGAAAAGATCGAAATGCTGCAGCTGCAAGCCCAGGAACACCTGTGACTGCCAGAAACTGGAAGAGGCAAGGAAGGATCCTCCTCTAGGGCCTTTGGAAGGATTGTGTCCTGCTGACACATTGATTTCAGTCTTCTGGCCTCCAGCACTGTGAGAGAAGAAATGTCGATTGTTTTAAGCCACCCAGTTTGTGGCAGCCCCCCAAAAACTAACATGCACGGCAAGAGGGACTTTGCTGATGTGATTAAGGTCACAAACTTTGAGATGGGCAGGTTATTCTGGTGTATCAGGGTGGGCCCAGCGTGATCACAAGGGTCCTAGTAGGAAGGAGGCAGGAGGGTCAAAAGCAGAGTGTGTGAAGCTGCTCTGTCGCTGGCTTTGAAGATGGATGAAGGGGCCATGAGCCAAGGACTGTGGGCGCCTCTAGAAGCTGGAAAAGGCCAGGAAGTTGATTCTCCCCTAGAGCTTCTGGAAGGACCACAGCCCTGAAGAAAACTTGATTCAAGCCTACTGAGACCCATTTTGGACTTCAGACCTCTGGGACCATAAGATAATAAATTTGTATCACTGTTTTTTTTAATTATTAGTTAATTAATTACTTAATTAATTAAAATTTTGACTGCACTGGGTCTTCGTGGCTGCGTGCGGGCTTTCTCTAGTTGCTGAGAGTGGGGGCTACTCTTTGTTGCGGTGCGTAGGCTTCTCATTGCGGTGGCTTCTCGTTGCAGAGCATGGGCTCTAGAGCACAGGCTCAGTAGTTGTGGCTCGTGGGCTCTAGAGCTCAGGCTCAGTAGTTGTGGCGCACGGGCTTAGTTGCTCCACAGCATGTGGGATCGTCCTGGTCCAGGGCTTGAACCCGTGTCCCCTGCATTGGGGGACACGCCACCACGGAAGCCCAAATTTGTATCACTTTAAACTGCAGAGTTTGTGATAGTTTGTTACAGCAGCCGTAAGTGATGAATACACTGGAAACCTCGCAGCCTGGCCTCTGGCCAATAACGAGTGTCCAACATCCAGCTGCTCTCTGAGACTGGGGCTAGAGTGAGGACCTGCCCTGTTTCACTCCCACGTCTCTGGGTATAGTCTATGAAAAAGAACAAAACATATTTACAAAGCAGATGTCTTCAGACACTGATGTTAATATCCCAAAATATGAAAAGAGAGAGTACAAGGTGAATGCAAATAAATGTGTGATTGATTTTAACACCTAATGTTTGTAGAGAGCTTTACATTTTGCAAAACTCTTTCTCTTGTGTGATTTCATTTCATTTTCATAATGGCACTGAGAGGAAGACAGGATAGGGATCCTGTCTCATGGATGAGAAAACTGAGTTTCGGAAAGGTTAAGTTACCTGCTCAACATCACAAAGCTAGTAATCGCTAGAGCTGGGACTTTGAAGATACAGGTTCTGATTCTAAGTAGAAGTCTTTTCTACTAAATCATGCCTTCTCCTGCCGGTATGAGTAATGTTTGGTTGAAAAATAATCATAGAAGGGATACAAATTTCATAGCCCACACAACTCAGTTTCACAAGTTGGTTCACTATTTCTGTAAGTGGATTTGGCTTCTTTCTTAAGTCCTGAATCTAAATCTACTAGATGATGCAAAGTGTAATGTCAGTTACTTTCAGGTGTTAGCTCACACCAGGATCCTTCTTCCCATTCTTTTCCCTCAACTGCCTCGTAGGTTATAGGGGCTTTATAAAACTTCATGGCATGGGTCATGCCAACCGCTGCTATGGTTCTTGTACACTATCACCTCCATGGAGCATCCTCCGAGACAGTTGTGTCCCCATCTGCCTCCCACCATGTGGTCCATGCCACTTTGTCCAGCATTTTCCCCTCTTCACAACCACATAATGCTTTTGGGCCCACCAGCTCATACATTCTCTCAGGAATAAGGGGACATCTTCCTGCTCTGTCTCTCACTCCCACACCATTTGTGGTTATTACAGGGTCTAATGTTGCCCCTGCATAATCTGTACTGTTCTAGCAGTAATGTGTACTGTTCCCATGCTGTGGCGGTACAGGGAACTCCTGCCAGGCTGTGCCCTTACCGTCACCATTTCCATCATGGGCTTCAAAAGCTGAAATTCAAGAGGGGAACACTCTCATGTTTCTCTCTTCTACGTCTCTGCAGTGACAGTCCTAACCTGAAGGCAGTGTGTGTGGAATGTTCTAGCTGTTTGGGCTTGTGTGGTGCAAGGACATGTCGGTGTGGGAAAACACCAGTGAATATATTTCAGAATATCCTACCACCAAGTCATCTTAATTCAGTTATCAACTAGGCGGAAATATGTTAAGAGTTCGGGAAGTTTTGCCATGACAGCATATGAAAAAATACTGACTTCAGAATAATTAATTGGTCATGTTGTATACACATGATTTAATGGCCATTATATCTTGGTGAAGTCACTTAATTTCACTTAGCCTCAGTTGCTGACTGGGGGGTTTTCAAGATCAGATCCAAGTTTTGCAGGGCTCAGGCTTATACTGTTTGGGGGCCCCTCTTGAAGAAAAGTGATTTTAAAAATCACAAAACCAAAATGAGGCGTAAGAGGGGGATATTTGATTCATTGGTTCCCAGATAATCCACCCCTAGGGTAATAACAGCCTCTGGGTGTCTACCTCAGGATTGGTGAGGATCCCAGAGGTAGTGAATGTGAGAATGCTTTGTAAACAGTGAAGTGCAGTATGGCTACAAGAGTGGAACAAACTTTAGAATGCCTAATTTGCTGTGTTACATACAAGTTCCTAGTCTAAGTGATTACATGTAGGATATTTTTTTTTGGTAATAACTATATATATATTTTTTTAATTATTTATTTATATTTTTGGCTGCGTTGGGTCTTTGCTGCTGCGAACAGTCTAGTTGCGGCAAGCGGGGGCCACTCCTCGCCGCAGTGGGCAGGCTTCTCATTGTGGTGGCTTCTCCTGCTGCAGAGCACGGGCTCCAGGCGCGTGGGCTTCAGTAGTTGTGGTACATGGGCTCAGTAGTTGTGGCTCACGGGCTCTAGAGTGCAGGCTCAGTAGCTGTGGCACACGGGTTTAGCCGCTCCACGGCATGTAGGATCTTCCCAGACCAGGGCTCAAACCCGTGTCCCCTGCATTGGCAGGTGGATTCCCAACCACTGCGCCACCAGGGAAGGCCCATGTAGGATATTTTAACTGATCTCTTTTCTGAGGTACATTCCATGTTATCTTGGAAATGATAGTTTGAATGTAAAAGGGAAATCAGTTAAAGAGGGCCTTTGAATTCAGGGATTAAAAGAGATGATGTAGCTCAACAGACTATTATAAAATAGAAAAGAAAAGAAAAGAAAAAGAAAAATGTGCAGGTTTGGGGAGGTGGCAGCACCATTTCTCTGTGTAGTGAGCATTGTTTCAGAATTGGAGTGGAGTGGAGTGAACCTGGTCAGAAGAGTTGGATTCAAGTGTGGCTTTGCCCTAACTCACTGTGTGACCTTGAAAAGGTGTCTTATCTGACCTGGGTCTCATTTTCTTATATGTAAAATGAAATAATTATACTAGATAGTCCGCAAAGTTGCTTCCTCATCCATCATTTAAATTTTTTAAACAATTAGAATTGTTTTGTTATAAAGGACAATTCCTAATTATAAATAATTTAAGGAATACAAAAACGTACAAAAAGTTAGAAAATCACCTTAAAATAATTGGAATTCAAAATTCAATGACTGCATTAGTCAGAAGATTAGACATAGTTGGAAAACAAATTCATGAACTGGAAGATAGACCTGCAGCAGTTCTCCAGAATATAGTTCAGAAAGACAGAGATGGGAAATATGAAAGCAATACCAAAGACATGGAGGATTGACTGAGAGGCTTAAAAATTGCTGAGAGAAATCAATCCTCAGATCCAGCAAACCAAAATGAATTCAAAGCAGAAAGAGAAAATCCTCATCTAGAGATATTGCAGCGAACCCACAGAACGTCTAAGAAAAAGAAGATACCTTAGAAGCAGGCGGAGAGAAAAGACAGATCACCAAAACGGGAATAGCAATGGTGAATGATATTTAAATAGCAGCAGTTGAAGTGAGAAGACAGTGGAATCATATCTTCAATAGGCTGAGAAAAAATAATCATCAAAAAATAATCAGTGGGGGCTTCCCTGGTGGCGCAGTGGTTGAGAGTCCGCCTGCCGATGCAGGGGACGCGGGTTCGTGCCCCGGTCCGGGAAGATCCCACATGCCGCGGAGCGGCTGGGCCTGTGAGCCATGGCCGCTGAGCCTGCGCGTCCGGAGCCTGTGCTCCGCAACGGGAGAGGCCACAGCAGTGAGAGGCCCGCGTACAGCAAAAAAATAAATAAATAAATAAAATAATCAGTGGGTTGTACACTCCACAAAAATATTTCTCAAAAATCAGGCAATTAAAGATATTTTCAGAAAAACAAAAACTGGCTGTTTATTATCAAAAAACCCTAACTAGTGGAAACTTTTAAGGCTATCCTTGAGACAGTAGGAAAATGATCCCAGAGAGAAAGCCTGAAAGGTAATAAGGAATATGAGTAAAGACGTTGGTTAATACGTGTGTAACTCTAAAGAAACACTGATGGTATAAGTTAGTAAAAACAATATCTAATTTGTGAAGTAAAAAACAGTACAGAAGTAAAATATCAGGCAGCGATAGCATATATCATGATAGACAAATCTAAGCCAGTGGCGCTTATGCTTCATTATTTATGGTGATCTTTTTTAGGTTTTTTTTTCCAGCTGTGCTTAATTGCAGCTAGTTTTATACTTCACCCTTGGGGTTCTATAACCAGGGCTAAATGGAAGAATGGATATTGGGTTAGACACTTAGAAGTCTCTGACACAGGTGTATAGCTACATCTGATTTCCTCAAGTTGTGCTGGGGAGGATGAGGCTCAGAGAAGTCACAGGGCTGATGGCTAACAGAGAAGGAGCAACAGTCTGTTTTTTCTGACTCTGAGTTTATCGAACTTGGACTTGGGTCCACTCGCTCATGTGTAGTAAAGCCAGTCTACTGACACGGAGGTGTGGTGAAGGAAAGTACAGCGTTTATTGCAATAAATGTTGAGCTCATGCTCAAAAGACCCAACCTCCCCAACGGCTTAGGACAAGAAAGGGAACAGCGTTTTGGATAGAGAGCTTAACCTGTTCCCCTCACGACGGAGAAATATCAAAGAAAAGGGGTGACTGAAACCATATACACGATCAGTTTGTTCACAGCTCTCGAATTGGTTGGCTTTCAAGGTGAACTTTCTTTTTTGTTGTTTTATTTTTAACTAATTTTTATTGGAGTCTGGTTGGTTTACAATGTTGTGTTCGTTTCTGATGTACAGCAAGGTGATTCAGTTATACGTATACATGTATCCACTCTTTTTTAGATTCTTTACCCCTATAGGTCATTACAGAGTATTGAGTAGAGTTCCCTGTGCTGTACAGTAGGTCCTTAAGGTGAACTTTCAAGCATCACCAATCTTCTTATTTCAACTGGTATGGAGTCTCCATGCTTGCGGTCAGCAGTTTTCGTCTGGTGGGGGTCGGCTTCCTCTAAAAACAACTTAGGAAGATGTGTCAGGCCTTCATCTGTATCTTTCAGGGAACTGGGAGTTTGGCGACTCTGCCGTGTGGCTGGTTTATAGTCTAAGTTGTTCCCAGTTTCCCAGCCCAATAAACATTCTTTGTCTCTCCATCTTCACATTTCCTAATGATGAACTCTTGAGCCAGCCTTTTGAGACTCAGGGGAGGCCTGGGAGACTAAAGCCAAAGCCTTTTACTTCAAAGCACAGGGACATGGGGGCTTGTATATGGTTTCAGTCACCCCTTTTCTTTGATATTTCTCCGTCTTGAGGGGAACAGGTTAGGACAAGAAAGGGAATAGCGTTTTGGATAGAGAGCTTAATCTTAAACTCAGCAGAGGAACTCGGTTTTAGGGGGACTCGGTGTCAAGTTTAGTGTTTTTTTCCCAGCACCATGTAGTCTCCTTGCTTTTACAGCAAGGTATTTTCCATCCATAACTCTTCGACACAAGGGTGTTTGGTTAGAGGCTAGCATTTGGATCTGACGTCAGACTCCTGTCTGTGGATTACCATGTCAATTGGAGCTAGTCTACAGCCACCTCAGTGGGGATGACCTCAGGATCTCTGAGCAGATTAGGCAGTTTGAGGTCCCGTCTTCATGACTTTCAGCCCGCTCTGAAGGGAGCCTCCAGTGAACCGGGAAACTTCCTCCCAGGAGTCACTTCAAACACCAGCTCTCACAGGTCTCAGACCCTTGACTGCCTGGCGGGTCATATGAACTTGGAGATTGATTGGCAAGAGGAGATCCTTTTAAGCTTGTGGGACCCTATAGATGAAGGTCAATTGTCCGGTGTAACATTAAAACGAGGGTAAATTTCTGTGGTAGCCTTGACACTTTTAATAAGAAATTTGACATTTGATAGAGAGGTTGGTGAAGACCTAGTTGGGGTCTTAGGTGGTCAAAACAGCAGTAAAATACGGTGGTTCTAGCAACAGTTTATGCTGGCCTGAGGCAGGGATGCTGGCTGCAGAATTTAGAAAGAGACCACACGTGAGTTAATCTTCAGAGATTTCAGGAAAGGGGTCTCTCCAAGATGCCGGCAATATGACTGGCGCACTTTGGAGATAATTGCATTGGCTATATCTTTGTATTAAATATAGCTGTTGGGTGGAAGAAAAGGCTCCCCCGAAGAGACCTTGACATTCTGGTAAGGGTATATGCTCACACCACTCATTTGACTCTGTATGTTCATATCATGTATGAATTTCTACTTAAAATGGGTCTTGATTACCTGTTGCTTATTCTTTAAAACAAATTCTCCTTGCTGATTATCTCTACTCATCTTTCCTGTACTCAGCTCAGATGACACTTTTTGTAAGAAGTGTTATCAAACCTCCATGTCTGGGAGAGATGTCCCCTTCTTATGTTCTCACGGTTACCTGCGTGGAATACCGTGGTGTAATTTTCTGTTTACTTGTCCATCTGTATCCCCAGTGCCCTGTGCCTGACACACAGCCAACTTCAGTGAATATTAGTTGAATGGAAAAATGAATAAGTGAATTGAATGGATTGCAAGTAAATTTTTGTGAGGATTTGTAGAGGAAAGAATTTGCATCTGAGTGGACGGAATATAGGATACTCCCTAAAGCAGGGGTCCCCAACCTTTTTGGCACCAGGGACTGGTCTTGTGGAAGACGGTTTTTCCACAGACAGGGTGGGTGGGGTGGGGATGGTGCAGGCGGTGATGTGAGTGATGGGGAGCGATGGGCAGCGGCAGATGAAGCTCTGCTTGCTCACCTGCCGCTCACCTCCTGCTGGGGGGCCCAGTTACCAACAGGCCGTGGACCAGTGCCGGGCCGAGGCCCGGAGGTTTGGGACCCCTGCCCTAAAGGATATATCATTAGAGATATTTTTCAAGAATATGTAGCACTTTATAAGGGGGAAAAGGCAAGAGGAATTCCAGACACAGGAAACATGGAAACCACAGAGGCAGGAGAGGTAAAGTATAATTATGTAATGGCCAGTTCACATTGGCTAGATTAGTGGTTTGCAAACTTCACGTGCATCAGGATCACCTGGAAGGCTTCTTAAAACCCAGATTGCTGTGCTCCAGCCCTAGAGTTTTTGATTCAGTAGTTCTGTGGTGCTGCTGGTCCAGAGGCTACACTTTGAGAACTACTGAGCCGGAGAGCAGTACACTTGAAAGGAATAATGGTAGATAAAGCTAGATTGGGGCTGCACTGTGGAAGGTGTTGAAATGATAAGCTGAGCATCTTGTTTTATTGATTTTATTGGTATAGGGGAACCATTGGAGATTCCTGAATGTGGAAGTAATTTGACTAGAGCTATCGCTCAGGAGGATGAATCTTGTAGTACCCTAAAGGGTGACCTGATGGAGGTGGGTAGTTGGGGGGCTGGGAGGAGAGATTGGAGGCAGAAGACTGGGCAGGAGGTGACGTCAATAATCCATTCTGTATCGCTCAGATTTACCTTTTAAAACGTTAATCATTTTGGACGGCAATCTTCCTAAAGTATATTTCACACTCCCTGCTCTCCTACAGAGAGAATCCTGGACATAATGCATTCTTTCGATGACTCCAGGTTATCGTTCTGAACATCGATGATCGCACTGAGTTGTAACACACTGTGCTGTCATGGGGATGGAGGTGTGAAGAGCTTTGCGCCCAATTCAGAATGCCCTAGAACTGCTGTGAATTTTTAGTTTTGTGTCCTCTATTGATAACATTTCTATCTCTCCCTTTGCAGCTCCTCTCTCCATTCTAATTGGCTGATCCTAATCTGCAATGGGCTGGAAAACCAGCCAGAATTGTGTGTAATGTAAGAGTAAACAGAGTGTGGGTGAAGTACTCTTCTCTGAATAAAGCCTATAAGCTTTGGGGTGTGAACCCTGCAGCGTTTATTTGGGCTGCTTGCAGGTCTCTCAAAGTTCTTCCTATTTTATGGCTCCATTCCAAGTAAGTGAGATCGCCAGGAATATGAGAAGTAATGTGTTGTCAGTGGGAGTACCATGTATTTTTTTTTCAAATAAGAATACTTGAAAAACTTTATAAAAGTCATAATTCTGAGTAAACTGAGTTCAAATTGGTTGCTTTCAGGTCACTCTCTCCCTACCCCTACCCTCCAATGTCCTCTACCGTGGTAGTCACTGAAATTACACTCTAGACCACAAGTCATTTGTGATATTCCTCTTGAGAAGCCACCATAAAAGATGAAGGAAAGTTTTTAATGTTCGAGATGATGAAGAGTGCTTGTTAATAGATAACTAATGAGAACCTGCTGTGTAGCACAGGGAATTCCACTTCGCTGTACCGTAGAAACTAACACAACATTATAAAACAACTACACTCCAGTTAAAAAAAAAGAGTGCTTGTTAAAGTGATAAGACAAACCATTTCCTTGATAGACTGTTGGGAGGTAGGAAGGGAAGGGAGAATCCCATTTGGTAGCGTACTGAGTCTCCAAACAGCCTGCCTCTTTTAAAAGGAAGTAAGTCCTGTGAAAAGTCTTCAGGCAACTGCTTATGGGCCCTGTGGAGTTTATTAACTTGTTTTTCACCAAAGAGTAAATGTTGTAGATCCAAATAACAGCAGTTGGGGGACAGGAAAGGGAGAGAGGATGCTAGACCAAAATATCTATCACCACAGTGACACTGTAAAGAACTTAGGCAACATTTACTTATAAGTTTGATTTCATATATATATATGAAATTGCTTATGAAGTCATCAAATTTTTATCCTTAAAAGAAAAAGCCAGAAAACAAGACCACAAACGACAGAACATGCTGGTTGTAGCCCAGATGGCTGCATAAAATAAATAGCCATTTCCTTGATGGAAGCATAGGCAATTTGGCCGTGTGAAGCTGCAATTCCAGCAGAGGTCCTTGAAACAGATGTTGATATTGGTTGTGCACCAGAACTTTCTGAAACAGCAAGATGTTCAGGTAATATGAGAACAAGTAACTGGTACCTTCTTATCCTTATGTCGGCGTCACAGGGAGACATTGCTCTCCCAAAGGGAGATTGCCTTGAGATACCCACAGCAGAACACATAGGAACAAAAAGTAGGGAAGATGGAATTTTTCTAAGTTCTATTACAGACTGGGAACATCTCCCAAATCTCCATGTTCCTCCTGTTCATTTTGAGCCTCCCATTCTGTCTCCCTGTGTAGCTCTGCCTCCCTGAAGTCCTGTCAGAGAGCATACTACATCAGCTGTTCCTGTGAGGCAGGACAAAGGGACTGTAGGAAGGAGAGTGAAATTCTCCCGTCTCAGGAGTAGTTGCCTACGTGAGGGTGGTTAGGACTCTGACAGATGGAGATAGGTGAGGAAGAGCCTTACAGGTAGAGGGAATGGCAAAAGCAGAGACCAGAGGTGAAAAACAGTGGTGGCGCAGAGGTTGAGAGTCCACCTGCCGATGCAGGGGACACGGGTTCGTGCCCCGGTCCGGGAAGATCCCACATGCCGCGGAGCGGCTGTGCCCGTGAGCCATGGCCGCTGAGCCTGCTCGTCCGGAGATTCGCGAAGCCCTCGGCGCGCGGCCGGGACCCACAGGCCCCGGGCACGAGCCCGCCCCGGCAGCCACGCTGCCCAAGGGGAAGGTCAGTTCCGCCGAGGGGGCGGCGAAGGAGGAGCACGAGAGGAGACTGGCGAGGTTGTCAGCGAAACCGGCTCCCGCAAAAGTGGAAACGAAGCCGAAAGGCGGCAGGAAAAGGTAAATCTTCAGACAAAAGAGTGCAAACAAGAGGGAAAAGGGGAGCAAAGGGAAAACAGGCCGAAGTGGCTAACCAAGGGACTGAAGGAAAGTTATCTGCAGAAAATGGAGGAACTAAAAACGAGGAGGGGGCTTCCCTGGTGGCGCTGTGGTTGGGAGTCCGCCTGCCGATGCAGGGGACCACGGGTTCGTGCCCCGGTCCGGGAGGATCCCACATGCCGCGGAGGGGATCCCATCTCATCCCATTTTTTAAGTGTAAATGCTTCTTTTTTAAGAGGTTGAAATCATTTGCTGGGTGTTTATTTTTTGGTGCAACCAGAAAACAGTGGGATATTGAATACAGGAGGCTTTGGTTGTCTTGGGTGTCAGCTTAACATTCCATAGATGGGCGGTAGGTTTTATATCCTATAATACAAAGCATACTAAATGGCAGTTTGGAGTCAGCTGTGCATTTAAATGTCTTGAACACTTTAAATTACTTCTCTTCCCATGTTGTTTTTGGTAGAATTGTTTCCTAGGGCAAACCACTCACTCCTCGATCTTGGCTCTCCTGGTCAGAATTTTGTGCACTCTGTAACATCTTTGGTCGTGGTAGTCCAGTTCTTAGTGTTTCTGGGTTGGTGACCAGAGAAATGGCTAGAATGTAGGGTTTGTAGAGGGGAATGGAAGGTTGGAAAGAAGACTGGGGAACTGCATGAAAAACAATGATCGGCAAAATATGAATTCAAAAATATGTTTTCAAGAAATCTTATGAAACTAGTGAGAAATTACTTACAGTTTTCCATCTGATATCTTATTTGGGAAGAATCACTGGATTTTAGTAAGTCCGAAAACATTTACCCTTAGAATTGGAACAGGTATCAAGAATTTTAAAAGTAAGATGTATTGTAAAAATAAATAAATAAATAAAAGTAAGATGTATTTAGAAACAGTTCAGTTATCAGAATAAAAGTTTTTTACAAATGGAAATCATATATCTTCTTATGCCTGTCCTGTAAAATAAATATGATTGGCTATGAAAAAGATGTCACTAAAGATGCCTCAAATATTTAAAAAAAATAAGAAATTATTATGAGGAATTGTATGTTGACAAATTAGAAAATGTAGATAAAATGGATGAATTCCTAGAAAATATAACATACCAAAACTCATTTGACAAGAGTTAGAAACCAAAGAATTGAATCACTAATCAGGAGCCTTCCCACAAAGAAAACTCCAGGCCCAGATGGCTTCACTGGCAAGTCCTATGAAATACTCAAGTAATAAAAAATTCCAGTTTTGCACAAAACCTTCCAGAGAACAGAAAATGTGTGAACATTCCCTGACTTGTTTCATGAGGCCAGCTTAGTTCTGATGGACGAAAACATTAAAAGAAAGGAAAAATGGAGGGCGATCTCATTCATTGTGATACATATAAAAACTCTAACCAAATATTAGCTAATAGAATTCAGCAATATATAAATAGAATAAATCATCATGACAAAGTAGGATGTATCCCAGGAATACAAGATTACCATTAGAAAGCCAATGTAATTCACTACATCAACAAATTAAAGGGGAAAAACCATATGATCCTCTCAAAAAGATGCAGATGAATCAGGTGATAAAAGTCAACATTCTTTTACGATGAAAATTCCTAGGAAGAGCTTCCCTGGTGGCGCAGTGGTTGAGAGTCCATTTTTTAAGAGGTTGAAATCATTTGCTGGGTGTTTATTTTTTGGTGCAACCAGAAAACAGTGGGATATTGAATACAGGAGGCTTTGGTTGTCTTGGGTGTCAGCTTAACATTCCATAGATGGGCGGTAGGTTTTATATCCTATAATACAAAGCATACTAAATGGCAGTTTGGAGTCAGCTGTGCATTTAAATGTCTTGAACACTTTAAATTACTTCTCTTCCCATGTTGTTTTTGGTAGAATTGTTTCCTAGGGCAAACCACTCACTCCTCGATCTTGGCTCTCCTGGTCAGAATTTTGTGCACTCTGTAACATCTTTGGTCGTGGTAGTCCAGTTCTTCTAGTAACTTTGTTAATGTGCTGTGAATGATTGACAATTTGAGTATGTAGTGTACATGATATTAAATTGTGAATTAGTGGGACTCACGATGTAACAGCATATCAATATTGGAAGTTACTGGTTCTTGATATCTTGTTAAGGAAAATTTGCCTCCACATTTTAAGCTGGAAAGTCACTAGGATAACTGTTGAGAAAAGAATCACAACTACATGATTTTTTAGATTTTTGGTACATATGTTAAGAATTATGTACAACTTGAAATGCCTGTGTACTGATCCTCAAAACAACCAATGAAATCTCAATTATGAAAGAAAAAAACAACAAAAAACTGATATGACTAATTTGGAAAATAATTTGACATTTTCTAATGAAGTAGAAAATGAAGTACAACTATGACTCAGAAAGGCTACTCCTATATATATTCCCTAATCAGTACATTCTCATCGCCCTGGTGATGAAACAGGAGCCATTTATAGAAAATTCAGAACTATGGAAAACTATACTGAAAGATTTGGAGCTGCATACTTGTGATTAAACCATATAGAAAAGCAAGGAACTAGTTACTGTACAATTTGGGATAGTGACATCCTTCAAGGGGCAGTGGTGATCTGGAGGGGATACATAGGAGCTTCTGGGTACTGGAAATGATCTCTTATTTGGTTGATGTGATAGTGTGATTTATAAGAAATATATATTTGGTCATTCAGATGACCAAAATATATTTCGCATATATATTTAGTCTTCTTTTTCCATGGTTCCTGATAAGAGGCCAGGCACATGCGGTAAGCTGTAAGAAATCCTGACTTGAAACCAAACAGGATGAGCTATCACTTTTAGTGAGAATAAAAACTAACATGACTGAACAGTACATTCTCATCGCCCTGGTGATGAAACAGGAGCCATTTATAGAAAATTCAGAACTATGGAAAACTATACTGAAAGATTTGGAGCTGCATACTTGTGATTAAACCATATAGAAAAGCAAGGAACTAGTTACTGTACAATTTGGGATAGTGACATCCTTCAAGGGGCAGTGGTGATCTGGAGGGGATACATAGGAGCTTCTGGGTACTGGAAATGATCTCTTATTTGGTTGATGTGATAGTGTGATTTATAAGAAATATATATTTGGTCATTCAGATGACCAAAATATATTTCGCATATATATTTAGTCTTCTTTTTCCATGGTTCCTGGCTCTCAGCTCCTAAAACCCTTGGAATTTCCTGTGCTAAGAGCCATAAAGGTGTCTTCTGTTATGTTAATGAGGCGACTTTTGGAAAGCCCTTAGGTAACCTAAGGGTGGGAGGTTGGTTGCCAGGAGAATCAACTAGTGATTAGAAGGTTGGAACTTTCAGTCCCTCCTCCCCCACCTCTAAGAAGGGGAGATGGGCTGTAGATTGCGTTCAGCTGCCAATGGCCAATAATTTAGTCCGTCGTGCCTGTGTAATGAAGCCTCCATAAAAACCTGAAAGGACAAGGTTCAGAGAGCTTCTGGGTCGGTGAACACGCGGAGGAGCTGGGAGAGTGGTGCACCTGGAGAAGGCACGGGAACTCTGCTCCCATGTCCCATGCCTTGCCCTATGCATCCCTTTCATCTGGCTGTTCCTGAGTTATATCACTTTGTGATCAACTGCGGATCTGGTAAGTAAAATGTTTTCTCTGAGTTCTGTGAGCTGCTGTAGCAAATTAATTGAACCTGAGGAGGTGGGTCATTGGAACCTCCAGTCTGTAGCTGATCGGTCAGAAGCACAGGTGATAACTTGGGCTTGAAACTGGCATCTGAAGTGGTGAGAAGGCATTCTTGTAGGACTGAGCCCTTAACCTGCGGAACTGGATCCTATCCCTGGGTAGCTAGTATCAGAATTGAGTTGCATTGTAGGACACTCAGTTGGTGTCTGGAGAATTGCCTGGTGGTAGTGGGAAAACACCTCCTCCCCACTATTTGTAATTGGCATCTGGACACTTCTAGTTGGTATCAGAACTGAGGTTTGCTATAACAAGGTCCTGGCTCATGTAAACACGTGGTTTGGGAAGAAAAAGGATGAAAGGGTGGGGGATGAGGAACCTTTGCTTCCTTGGTGGCTACATGGCCACACGTGGTATGCAGCAGCAGCTGTGCTGCAGTCAGGTACTAAGGGTAGAAGTTACCAGTAGAATATAGAGGTGGATCCAACTCCTGGGAAGTTAGTTCACTGGATGCATAAGGAAATACATACTAATAAGACAACGGCAAAATATTCAGTCCCTTGGCTAGTGTTATCTATAATAGCTAAACTAAAAGTAAAAGAAAATGCTGGGTCCAGCCTTGATGCTAAACCAAGGTCAGATTTGGGTCAGTCTGAGCTTGGGCCACTAGCCTCAGAGCCACCTAGAAAGGGAAGAATTATGTAGGGGCAACAGAAAGTACCTGTACAACCTCTGGTCACAAAGAAAGCCGTCATGTGGGGGAGAGCAAAACCTTCTTGGAACTATTGAAACAAGGGGGGACAGTGTGAAGGAGTTGTTTCATTTTGCAGATTTGGTATCATCAGCTTCCTGAGGAAACTTTACTAAAATGGATCATGAGAGTAAGTAATTTAGGAGCTGTGGCTTTGGTTTTGAATGCTACGGAGTGGAAGAGCAAATTTGGGTTGACACAGGAGGTCACAGGTCACTATGGAACAGTCACAGATGGCTACCGTAGAACCAAACTAAAATGGAGTCACTTATGTCAAGGACAAAATGGAGACAGTCAGTGCAGGCACATAAAGGAAACTTAACCTAACCGTGCAGGAATTGACAGCTCTTCTCAGGAGAGCATAGGACACCAGCCTATCCTCCAAAGCCAATTCTTCTGTTCCTGTCATCTCTGGACTTCCTTTTTCCTCAGACTCAGCTGTCCTGATCCAAATAGGGAAGATGATCACTGAAAAAGCCAAATAACTTCAGCATTTACCCCATAAAAATCCCTTAGTCTGTGAGCAACTCGGAACTCATTGCTCTTGTTGCCTTGAGTTTTCTGGCGTGCAGGTCAAAAGCCTTGCAAGAAACTCATCTTCCTGCTTTGTTTGATTTAGTATGCAGACTTTGGGTTTTGACACCATACATGATCCAGACACAAAGTGGGTTATTTCCAGGGGAACAGCCAGCCTGGTGGACTGGATAAAAGCCACTCTAAGGTCTGTTCACCCCGAGAAGGGGGACTGTCACCCTCTATGAATGCCAAGTGGAATTCCCCAAATGAAGCATGCTTCGTATACAAGCCACGTAGGACTGGTTTTTTGATGACCAGGATATTCACCCACTGAATATGCCCTTTACCCAGGTCATTAAATGTTGTGTCTCTCGGGGCCCCCTTCACGTGGGCACCCCATATAACCTTATTGCTGCAAAATCGAAAAACAGTTCTGGAGGATTTATCAAGTTTGCCATCTCAGCTTCCCCTTATGGGTCTTACAGATGCTAATAAAAACATTAGTTGAATTAACAAGAGAATGGGAAGAGGCCTGGGGACAGTCAAGGGACTCTTCCCAACCGGGTGGAAGCTTTTAAAAGATTGTTTAGAAATAAGGTGAAAAAAGCAAATACTGAAAGGGGCGGAACAAAGAGGAATCAGAAAGGGGGGGATCACAGGACTTGTCCCAGCAGGATGGAAAATTTTAGATGGTTGTTAGGAAATGGGATGAAAACAATGAACATTGATGGGGTTAAAATAAACGAACGTTGGGCAAAGGGAAGCCCTGCTGGTTCCCTAACATTAAAGGGCCCCAACAAGCTCGCTCTATTTACCCATGTTTGGAGAAATTTTAAAAGCTGGAAGGCAAAAGTTACAAGAAGAAACCTGACCAGCAGTTGCTTGGGGCAGCGGTTTGGCTGAAGAATGACAAAAGGGCCTGGGTCCTTTGTCTCGACCGACCCCTTATAGCCGCAGAGCTAGCCCCAATTGGCCCTATCCTGTTTCTAGCAAGATACTGAGTTGTTTTTCAGAGACAACAGAACAGAAGCGTGAGTCATGCAGCCAGAGCACGCGCAGAGGAGAAAAATTTGACCTCAAGTCACACCCGGAACCAAAGGACCCCCCAGCCCCCTACCCACGAACCAAAGGACCAGGACATGACCAGAACCTGAACATCGGAACCCTTTCAAACCCTTTCAGAAGCAAAGGGTCCTTTGTCCAGGAAGATCTGGTGCTGAAGCCCCCTTTAACCATACCTTACCATTAATGGCCAAGTTCCAAAGCCCTCCAATCAAAACTTGCCCCGCCAGCGCTTCTGCATACCAACCCATCCTCACCTAACCGAACTCCAGATCAGGGAGACAGCTTTGAGCCCTGCCTTCTGTCTCCTTACCAGTGGACCTTGCAAGCAAACCTTTTCTTTTCTCAAAAGCCCGTGGCACAGTATTGGCTTCTGCGTGCATCAGGCAGGGAGACTTTGCTGTAACACCCTCCCTGGGGACCCAAAGCCTTTTGCACAAGGGCAGGTCAAATAAGGGTCGGGGTGGAGAAGAGAAGCTTCCAACAACGGTAGTACCAAAACCCATTGATGAAGCCCTGACTCAGGCTACAATCTGATTGAGAGAATGTAAAAGTGTAAGAGTAAATAGGATTATGAAAGTTGGAATGTTTAAGCAGGTATTATGTACAGAAGTTGTGTCAACTTTACCTGAATATTTTATAGGAATAGGTATCACGTCTGGCTGGGGAGCACTTCCCCTACCCGGTATTGTAAAACCCAAACCTGTTGAGGAAGTCCTAACAGAGGCTACAGTTAGGAACGTAATGGTTGATGGAATTAAAGTAAACGTTTGTAGGAGAATTGGAATGTTTGAACGGCCTTTATGTGAAGTGGTTGTGTCTCTTTTACCTGATTGTATTATGGGGATGGACATTGTATCTGACTGGGGAACGCTTCCCTTACCTAATATTGCAAAGCAGAAGGCATGTGCGTCCACCCTTCCGAGCGATATTAACTGGACATGCTAAATGGGAACCAGTAAGATTGCCGGAACGCACACAGCGTAGCACGGAAGCTGGAGTGCTGGCGGGAACGAATTCTCTGTGCGCTAGCCCTACGTGGAGTGTGGAGCTTATGGCAAAAACCTGTGAGTGCCTCCGAGTGACAGCTACTGGGACTTTGGACTAGAGAGTGTCCATTGGAGTGGCATTTACTACCTCGCTGTTGGATGTTATTAATTAAAGCTACCCCCTTGACGGAAGGACCTAAAATGATCTTAAAACCGGAAATACAATGTCTTGGGTGATGTCAGAGAAACACTCTAATGGGGATGGCAGTGCCCAGAAGAGTTCCATAAGAAAATGGAGATTGTTTATACGGGATCATGCTGCCTGGGGAATGCAAGGAGGAGATACTCGCTCTAGCACGGAGCCTCTTTTCCCCCAGGACTGACTCTGGAACTGCAGAAGGAGCTGCCGAATTCTATCGTCACTTGGATAGTGCCCTATGAACAGCTCTTGACAAAGAGTTGCTTGGTTTGTAGACTGCAGTTCCAAGGTGAATGGACCTCCCTGTTTGGGAGGCCTCCACTCCAGTAGAAGAAGGTAAAAAGAAATCGATGAGCTCAGTGGGCTGAATTGCCTGCTGTTTCCCCAGCAGGGAGGGAAGAATTGAACAGTGGTAAAAGCCCACTTTTATGTTTGGCTCTTTACTGATTCATGGGCAGTGGCCAGTGGTCTGTCCACGTGGTCAAGCAGGAGGGCAGTGGAAAAAACCTGGCCTATTAAAGGGATGCCCATGTGGGGCACAGCCCTATGGAAATTTGAGGGTTGCATCAAAGTACGGCATGTTGATGCCCATCGGAAGAACCCCCTTCCAGGTTAGGAAGGTGATTGGAATTGACAGGCAGATATCCCTGTGTGCTCACTTAAGGTAGCTACTTGGGTCCATGAAACGAGCGGTCATCGGGGGTCTGCAGCAATGCAGAGATGGACTGAATCTAGACATATTCCTCTTGCACCCTTTGAGGCACAAAATGCCAATAAGAGCTGTTCTATCTGCCAGCGAAAGAGACAGAGAATGTAGATGACTCTATGGCAGATTCCCTGGGGGGGAAGGCCCCGAGCATAGCTGGCAGGTCAGACTGATGCTGGTAGCCCTGGGGGCTGCAAGTGGTCCTGACAGGAAGAGACACTGACCCTAGCCTGGGCTTTGCTTGCCTGGTGGCAGATGCAGATGCTGTGAGCGCCGTAAAAGAACCAGAACAGAAGATACTGTGCTAATTTGGGACAGTTGAACGTCATTTCTTCAGACCAGCCGATCTGGTCTGAATACAGAAATAATATCGGCGGTATTATTACAGCTGATAATTTCCAGCAATGGGCAGAGAGATGTCCTCAGAGTAATAGTTTGGTGAGAATTGGAACGGGTAGTTGAAATATTGGTTGTCTGAAGTGGGGGAGAAATAAAGGCACGAAGGGCTGGGCTGTACGCTTTCACGAGTATGTGCTCACATTCAACGTGAACGTGAGTGGGGCTACAGGACTGTCCCCGCTGGATAGATTCTGTTTTTCTGGTGGGTCTGGGGAAGAGGGGGTGAGGAAGGTCCTGGTGTACTTTCTTCCCCGTATCACCCCAACTTTTTCTTTTTTCCCTGCTTGGTGCAGTGGTCATAGAACCAGGGCTGCAACTACAAGGTCTGGAAGCAGGGATGATTCCTCAGCAAGAAATTTAGGATCCCTTACCGCAAGACAACCATAGAAGTCAAAAGATACTGACACATTACTAGGCTCTCATTCAGTCATTAATGACTATCCAATCCATCATCACGTCTTATGAAAATGTCTCCCAGCGCGAGGCCACTCAGGTTTGCAGGTTTCTGTTTGCTCTGGTCAGGTTCCAAAAGCAGGAGTGGTCTCAGCGATATATGTGTTTTTAACCTTTATGTCACAATTCCTAAGGGCCTGATGGCGCAGGATGTGCCTTCACCCCAAATGCCAAATTGGGGCTAACAGTGAATTCAGCTATATTGCCTGGTGGTAAAAATAGCCCGCTAGTTGCACCTATGTAACATTACTTTATGTGAACAGGAGTGGACTGGGCAGGGAGGAACTTTCTAGACGAGTATTGCTGCCTACTGTTGCTTGTTATTGCTATTACTTGCTAGACTGCTGTTGTTGCCAGCACAGTGGCCAAACCTAATGTCTCTTCCAAAGGTGGAAACGTTTGGGTACAAGTGGAGAAAAGGAAAAATAGTAGCTGATGAATAAATGTTATGTAATGAGGGAAACCCAGTATTACATTAACATCTATCTCAAAAGAGGATCAGAGCAAGAGATGATATTTTCTCTTAGCTGGAATATACCAGGTGCCTGAAAGAGTAAAGCCATATATTGCTGAGAACACTCGTGCTTTTGGAACCTAACCTAGATGGCAGGGTAGGCAGGTCATACTCATGAGTGAGGCCTTTTAATGGAGGGATCATTGCTTTTAATGTATCTGGGCTTCCCTGGTGGCGCAGTGGTTGAGAGTCCGCCTGCCGATGCAGGGGACGTGGGTTCGTGCGCCGGTCCGGGA
>NW_020171801.1:312410-315616 GCF_003031525.2 Neophocaena asiaeorientalis asiaeorientalis
CCATTGCACTCAGAATCCCACTTGTAACTCTTCTGACTTCTAGTACATATAAAACACTTTATAAAATGCTCTTGAGGGCAGCCAGGAAGATTACTATAAAAAGCACGGGCGTTTTTCAGCACTGGCCCTGAGGAATTCTCAGGGGAGAGATGTCTGCATGTAAAGGCATTACCTTTAAGACCCCGGCTTGCACTATGTGATTTGGCCCTTTCCAGCGTTCACAGCTGTAAAAAGTTCAACTGCACACAATGCCTGCCTGTCCACTTTCAGCTTCTGATCTTCAGCTCCTAGAGCAGTCCTGGAGACTGAAACACGAATGAAAACACACTTTTTTCCACCATGCAAACCTCTTGCCAGGCTGCATCCACTCAGTAACCAATCTGGTTGGCTCTAGGTGTCTTTTGAGCACAATTTCATTCTTCTTTGAATGTCCAGAGAGAGAATTATCTCTTGGCTGGGGTTAAACTGGTAAGGATTTCATGCTCTCAAGTCTGATCCCTTGAAAATCTTCTGCACATCCGTAAGTTTTTTCCCTTGATCTTCAAATAGGCACTGATTAGATACGTGATGGCGAGTAACAGGGCATGGGCAGAGGCATGGCCACGGGCAGATATAAGTTGGGGGACCAAACAGGGGCCATAGCATTGGAATATCCTCTCACTTCACACAGTGAAAGCCACTAATGGAATGTGAATGATCAGACTGAAAAGAGGATGGGTCCTGGAGTCAACATGCATCCCTCACATCCCTGTCATGGCCAGTCATATTCTCTTTCTCTCCTGGGGAAATGTAAATGGATGAAAATGACTCTGAGACAAAATACACTGATTTCTTTGCTGATATCCAGTATTAGTACTTTGCTTTTTCCTCTTCCCTTTAAAAAATCCGTTGCAGGATCACAGTCTGGTAGATAAGGGAAGGATCATAGGGAACTTCTAATCTGGTGGTTATCCAGTTGTGCTCTTGGGAGACTTCTCAGAACCATCACAGAGGAGACTGGGGACACCCTCTATCCCAATATAATCAGAACAATTCCACTTCCTTCATTTATTCACTGAGGAGGTATTTTCTTAATGACTATTATATGCTGGTCCCCTCTCTCTCTGTATGTATGTGTTTGTGTGTGTGTATGTGAGAAGACCCAGTGGCAGGAGAGAACACTGAAAGGTGGGTCCGGATGACTGAGTGTAGAGTAACCCTGGGGAAGGTGAGAGGGAGCAGTGAAAGTCTGTTTTATGTGGTGGATCCCAGGTCTTTGGACTCACTAGATGTCATTTTCTCTCTTTCTAAAAATATTTATTTATTTATTTATTCGGTTGCACCGGGTCTTAGTTGCGGCAGGCAGCCTCCTTCGTTGCGGCCGGCCAGCTGCTTATTGCAGCATGTGGGCTCCTTAAGTCGTGGCAGGCGGGCTTCTTAGTTGTGGCAGGCAGGCTCCTTAGTTGTGGCATGAGAAATCTCAGTTGCGGCATGTGACCTCTTAGTTGCAGCATGTGGGATCTAGTTCCCTGACCAGGGATCGAACCTGGGGCCCCTGCATTGGGAGTGCGGAGAGTCTTATACACTATGCCACCAGGGAAGTCCCTAGATGTTATTTTCTTGGCAAAATTTGTTTGGGGACTACTGTGACTTATCCATGTCTATCTCAATAGCCCATTATCGCAGACAGCAGATACATTATCAACTGATCATTTGAGAGAATACCTAGGAGGGGGTGAGGTGCCTTCAATAAAAGTGATTTATTATACTTCAAAATTAAATTAAATCATGTTTAAAATTTTATTTATAACTAATTCATTTTCCTTGATTGGGACTTTATGCCCACTGATTAGTAACTTGCCCCTTTCTTGGCAACTACCATTCTATGCTTTTTTTTTAAAATTTAGTTTTGGTTGCGTTGGGTCTTCGTTGCTGCACATGGGCTTTCTCTAGTTGCGCTGAGCAGGGGCTACTCTTCGTTGCGGTGCGCAGGCTTCTCATTGCAGTGGCTTCTCTTGTTGCGGAGCATGGGCTCTAGGTGTGCGGGCTTCGGTAGTTGTGGCACGTGGGCTCAGTAGTTGTGGCTCGCGGGCTCTAGAGCGCAGCCTCAGTAGTTGTGGCGCATGGGCTTAGTTGCTCCACGGCATGTGGGCTCTTCCCGGACCAGGGCTCGAACCCGTGTCCCCTGCACCGGCAGGAGGATTCTTAACCACTGCGCCACCAGGGCAGCCCTACTATTCTAAGCTTTGGTTCTATGAATTTGACTATTTTGATGCCTCATGTAAGGAAAATCATGCCATATTTGTGTTTCTGCGACTGGCTTATTCCACTTAGCATGATGTCCTCAAGGTTCATCCATGTTGTTGCATATTGCAGAATTTCCTTCTTTTTCAAGGATGAATAATGTTCCGTTGTCAGAAAAAATCAAAGCTAATAAGTTTTGGTACGGATGTGGAGAAACTGGAATACTTGCACTGTTGGGAGGGAATGCAAAATGGTGCAGCTGCTATGGAAAACAGTGTGGAGTTTTCTCAAAAAATTAAAAACAGAACTACCATATGGTCTAGCTTTCCCACTTCTAGGCATTTATCCAAAAGAATTGAAAATCTCGGGGCAATATTAGCACTCCCATGTTCATTGTAGCACTGACTGTTCACAGTAGCCAAGATGTGGAAACAACCTAGATGTCCATCAGCAGAGGAATGGATAAAAGTGCTCTTGATAATAAGGAGGTAGTGTGTAGACAGGGAGGGATCTTAACCTCCAAGTCCTGGCTTCTATTGATGTGAATTTTTCAACAGTTAGTTCAAATCCAGGTATTATTTCTAGAAATTGATTCCATGGGAATCACGCCCCAAAGTGGGAATACGTTGCTTTGGAGGCAATAATAGCTATTATACATGAGTGGTGGGCACTTTGCACTCATCTCACTTAATCCTCACAGTAACCCTCTGAGGGACACAATATTATTATTATTATTTTACAGATTTTGCAGGGATTAGTTGACTTGCCCAAAGTCCCAGAGCAAGTGTGTTGCAGAGCAGGGGTCTGAACTTAGACTGTCTTGGCCTTGACAAGGAAAATACATTTTTAAAAAATGCTATCACTTCAAAAAAAAAATTTTATTTATTTAATTTCTTTATTTATTTTTTTGGCTGCATCAGGTCTTTGTTTTTTTTTTTTTTTTTTTTGTTTTTTTTTTTTTTTTTTTTTTATTTCATTTATTT
>NW_020171801.1:315683-335672 GCF_003031525.2 Neophocaena asiaeorientalis asiaeorientalis
AGCAGCATGTGGGATCTTCCCAGACCGGGGCACGAACCTGCGTCCCCTGCATCGGCAGACGGACTCTCAACCACTGCGCCACCAGGGAAGCCCAGGTCTTTGTTTTTTTAAATAAATTTATTTATTTCTTTTTGGCTGTGCTGGGTCTTCGTTTCTGTGCATGGGCTTTTTCTAGTTGAGGCGAGCGGGGGCTACTCTTCGTTGCAGTGCGCAGGCTTATTATTGCGGTGACCTCTCTTGTTGCGGAGCACGGGCTCTAGGCACGTGGGCTTCAGTAGCTGCAGCACGCAGGGTCAGTAGTTGTGGCTCGCGGGCTTAGTTGCTCCGCAGCATGTGGGATCTTCCCTAGCCAGGGCTTGAACCCGTGTCTGGTGCATTGGCAGGCGGACCTCCCTCCTTATCCCACCCCTCTAGGTGGTCACAAAAAATATGGAATGCTTCACAGATTTGCGTGTCATCTTTGCGCAGGGGCCATGCTAATCTTCTTTGTATTGTTCCAATTTTAGTATATGTGCTGCCGAAGCAAGCACTGCGTCAGGTCTTATTTGTGGCATGCAGGGTCTTCGTTGAGGCACGCGTGATCTTTTGTTGTGGCACGGCTCTTTGTTGTGGCTCACGGGCTTCTCTCTAGTTGTGGCGCACGGGCTTCAGGGTGCGTGAGCTCTGTAGTTTGCAGCACGCAGGCTCTCTCGTTGAGGCATGTGGGCTCAGTAGTTGTGGCGTGCGGGCTTAGTTGCCCCGTGACATGTGGGATCTTAGTTCCCCGACCAGGGATTGAACCCGCGTCCCCTGCATTGGAAGGTGGATTCTTTACTACTGGACCACCAGGGAAGTCCCCCAAAATATATTTAATTGAAACACACGAACAGTAACAATGTCAGTAACTCCCGTGCTGCGGCTCACTGTGCCTGGTTTTCTTAGCTCGTGAGCTCGGGCAAATCTATACTCTGAAGCCTGGAGTTACAGCTGCAGAAAGACATGCACGTGGTGTCCTTGTCTGAAAAGACCTTCCATAGAGGAGTTAGTGACATTTTGGTTCTTCTACTTTGCCTGCCTTTGGACTGTTTATGCCCCGCCTCTAGCCTGGCTTCCTGAACCTTTACTGAGGAGTGCTGTGGAGTGGTGGAAAAAAGCATGGACTCTGGCATTGGATGGACCTGAGCTGAACTCTCATTTCTGCCATTCTCAGACTGAATCTCAGCGTCCTCATCTGTGTAAAATGGGGCTCCTTTGAAACAAAGGGCACCTTCTTCATGTGGCTGCCTTGAGAATTGAATGAGATAGTATATGTAAAGTGTCCAGCATGGTCTAGAGCAGCACTGTCCAATGGAACTTTCTGCATCGATGGAAACGTTCTATATTCGCACAGTCCAGTGTAGTAGTAATTGGCCACATACGGTATTAAGCACTTGAAATGTGGCTACATGCCTAAGGAACTAAATGTCTTATTTTAATGTGAATTTAAATATAAATATAAATTTAAATAGCCACCATATCGGATAGTACAGCTGTAGATACAGAGCTAAATCATCAGTGAATAAATTTTTTTATTATTATGCAGATATTTTGCTTAGTTCACTGATCTAACTTACTTCATGGACTCTGGACCTATTTCTTGCGTAAATGGAGTAAGCACAGGATTTCAGGGAAAAGCTTCATCAAGGAGGGGATGGCTGAGCTGAGTTTTAAAAAGTAAGAAGGAGTCAGGCTGGTACAAAGGACGGTCCAAGGAGTGGCAAGGAAGGGCATACCAGCATGTGCAAAGGTGTGGGGCATATGGGACAATATGGTGTGCTCAAGGAATTGCAAGGAGCTTGGGATGGCGCCCAAGAGGAAAGGGGACAGAGGCGAGACTGGAGAGGTGGTGAAGGCCAGATCGTGGCCTTGATGCCACATCTTGAGCAACACGGAGCCACTGAATGGTGTTTTAACCATGAGAATGACACAATCACATTTGTGTCTAAGAAAGATCTTTATGAATGTAAGGTGGAGAGTATATTGATTTCATAGGAAAAGGGCAAGACTGGAGGCAGAGAGAATAGTTATGGATCCAGGGCAGTGCTATAGGCAAGAGTTCTGTTTTGGACATATTCAGTTTTATGTGCCGATTTAACAGTAACATGGAGATATCTAGTACTCTGTTGGATATTTTCATAAAGGCTTGTAGTGTTCACCCATATCTGGTCCTCCTATTCTTATCAGCACACTGGAGGATTCCACTTGAAGTTAGATGGGATCTTGTGACTACTTCTAACCAATGGGCTGTGAGTGGTAATAATGTGAGTTGCTTCTGGGCCAAAGTATTTATTTAGCAGTATAATTCTCCAGTCTGTCTTCCCCTGTTGCACTGACCAAGCTGGCTGAGTATCCGATCATGTGTAGGTACAGGATAATGGCATTTCCATCAGCCTGAATGCTGGAGGACAGTGCTTTGGAATGTTACTGGATCTATATTTCCCATACAGCATTTGTAAGAAATCAACTTATGTTAAACCACTGAGGTTTTTGAGTTGTTTAAAGCAAAATTGTAACCTGTTCCCTCCTGACTAATACAAAGCTGCATGTCTCAAGCTCAGGAATGGTATCTGGGCTACATATGGAGGTTGGGAATCACTGATACATAGGTGTAACTGAAGCCATGGCGATGTATGTGACCACCCAGGGGGGATGAGTAGAGTGGAAGAGGAATGGGCTGAGGACAGGAACAAGAACTCCAGAATTTAAGGGCAAGGTAGAGGAAGATAAGCCTACAAAGAAGAATTAGAAAGATTTGTCAGATAGGAAGAAAGAAAAGAGGAGTGTGGTGTCATGGGAATGAAGTGAGGAGAGTTTCCAGGCTGCCAAACATGCAAATGATTTGGCAGCAAGGAGGTGTTTCGAGGTCTGGGTGGGACCATTTTCGGAGGAGGACTGACCTGTAGGATCTAAGTTAACTTTGAACCGGTGATTGGGAAGCATGATAGTTAATTTTATGTGTCAACTTGACTGGGCTAAGGGATACCTATAAAGTTGGTAAAACCTTATTTCTGAGTGTGTCTGTGAGGGTGTTTATGGGAGATATTTACATTGGACTCAGTAGACTAAGTAAAGAGATCCACCCTCACCAATGTGGGTGAGGTCATGTGACCCACTGAAGACCCAAATAGAACAGAAACGTGGAGCAAGGGCTAACTTGCTGTCCGTTCTTGATTGAGCTGGGGCATCCATATTCTCCTGCCGTCAGTAACTGGAGCTCCTGGTTCTTGGGCTTTCAGACTCTGGGGCTTACACCAGTGCCTTCCCTCCCATCCTCCCAGATTCTCAGACCTTTGGACTCTGATTGAATTATACCACCCACTCTCCTGGTTCTCTATATTCCAGATGGCAGATTGTAGAACTTACCTGCATCCATAGTCACGCGAGCTAATTCCCATAACCTATCTATCTATCTATCTATCTATATTGGTTCTATTTCTCTGGAGAACGCTGTTTAATATAGGAAGTGAGTATGGCAAGAAAGTAAATGTGGGCTATACATTTAGGAAGATTAATTTCAAGTGGAAAGAAAGGGGGGTTGAGGAAAAAAAAAGAGGGAGAAAAAGAATGTTTCACTAGCTGGGGAAGGATGTAGGGAGGAAGAAGTTGATGATACCATAGTTATTACCCATATAGGCCTGCTGACATTGAGTTTGGGGCAGTAGTCCAATGTGGCCCTGAGAGGTTTCCATGGTGAACACTCCTGAACCAAGAGGGAGGTTTAGTAGCTGGGAGGAGTCTACACAGAGGACTGATCTTTATCAAAAAGATGATCCCTAAGAAGGAGCCAGGGATCTGTTTGCCACGAGAGTAGTACCGAGGATTTAGGTCATGGGTTGAGAGCCAGGAAGCAGGGACAAGAATGAGCTCTCTACGCACCAAACTGAAGAGCTGCTGGGTCATACAGTTTTCAAACTGGGACAAGTCAGCCTGTGGAGGGAGGACTACAAGGGCTGAAATCACAAAGCTTAACAAATAGGAGTGGGCCAGGTAGGGACAGGAGGGGCAAGTGAGGAACGGCTCCTCCCTTGTCCCTTAAGGTCCTGGCTCCAGGTGTTATGGCACAAGTTAAAGGCACGCAGCAGGACTGTGGAAACTGAAGACTCCGATATAGCTTTGGCATTGCCCTATAAATTAGAACATTTCCCTCAAATGTTGAAAATTTCCAAGATAATACATAATGTAAAAATTGCTTTAAATTTTGGCTAGATTAATGATAGAAATTAGGTAGATATTCTGACTAGACCACAAGCCCCATAAGGGCAGGGCTTTTGTCCATCAGATTCATCCCTGTATCCTTACTGCTAGGAATACTATCTGGCTCCAAGTAGGTGATCAATAAATGCTGAATGAATTAGCAGCATGGGTGAATCAGCTTCAATGAAGAAAGGGGATTTGAGGAAGCAGTGTGAAGAGAAAATGGACCAAGATGCTGAGAGATAAAGTAGCTTAGAAACAGCAATAGCAAAGCCTTCAGATGGATGTTGTGGAAGAAGGTAGAATTTAAGATCAAGAACAGGGGATTGTAGGAATTGTAGCATCTTCTAGAACTGCTGAAAGCCAGGAATGACAATAGCAGCCTAAAGCAGACCAGGGAGAACACAAAAAAGAGATGATTCAGCTAAAGCAAAAAAGAAATACCCAACATCCATTCCCTCTCCCAGTAAACTTCGTGTGTTTCAAGTACCATCACTGGATGGTCATGTAGGTCTTTAACAACGATCTGGAGTTCCAGGTTTGGTGATCTTAAAGAAGAACGTTCTCAAGTAGAGGAAGTCTTAAACTGAGGAAGAGAGGGAACAGGTTGTATTGACAAATGAGTGGCTGCACACATGTCATACCAACACTAGCCACGCTTGACAGACTTCGATGTGTCAGGCTCTTTATATACATTATTTCCAATCCCTTCGGCAGTCCTCCAAGGTGAGTGTTATTATCTCTGTCATACAGATGGAGAAACTGTGAGGCTCGGAATAAGTACCTTGCCTCAGGGCCTGCACTAAGAAGTGGTGGAGCTGAGATTCTCAACCACTGTGTCGGGCTCCTGCCTTACACCCAGACAGTTCTCCCACGAAGAAGGAACAGCAGTAGCTGGGATCACCTCATGGATTTACCTTGTACAGGTTTCTAGGGGATCAGCAATCCAAGAGTGTGGCTATGATTGTCACAGTTGAACCTTCTACTTACTTCTGAAAACACAGGGGTCTTGTGGGGTAATGTCAGAGGATGGGGGAGCAAATACCAGGTTAAATCACCATGATTTCTGGACTTATCCTCAAGAGAGGCTTTCCCTACACAGCAGAGGACACTGGTGCAACATGGCGCACAGAAAAAGAAAATGGTTGAAGAAGTACTATTAATCAAGAGCCCTATGCAGCCACTTTGTACAGTTGTCGTAAGGATTAAATGAGTTAATACAAGTAAAGCATGTATTGGGTTGGCCAAAAAGTTCGTTCATTTTTTTCCATAAGATGACTCTAGTAGCCCTTAGTTGTCTTTAGCTTCATTCGAAACAATTTTGGTGGTTGTATTGTGACAGCTGTCATATCGGCGTGCATCAAAAAAAAAAGCTTATCAAAATTGGTGAATTTTTGTGTAGCCATTTTAATATTGCAGATGGAAGAAAAAAGCAACATTTTTGGCATATTATGCTTTATTATTTCAAGAAAGGTAAAAACGCAACTGAAATGCAAAAAAAAAGATTTGTGCAGTATGTGGAGAAGGTGCTTTGACTGATCAAACGTGTCAGAGTGGTTTGTGAAGTTTCGCGCTGGAGAGTTCTCTCTGGACAATGTTCCACGGTCGGGTGGACCAGTTGAAGTTGATAGCGATCAAATTGAGACATCAATTGAGAACAATCAATGTTATACCACGCAGGAGATGGCCGACATACTCAACATATCCAGATCAAGTGTTGAAAATCATTTGTACTGGCTTGGTTATGTGAATCACTTTGATGTTTGGGTTCCACATAAGCTAAGCGAAAAAAACCTTCTTGACCATATTTCCACATGCGATTCTTTACTTAAATGTAACAAAAACGTTCCAGTTTTTTAAACAAATTGTGACAGGCAATGAAATGTGGATACGGTACAATAATGTGGAACGGAAGAGATGTGGGGCAAGTGAAATGAGCCACCACCAACCACACCAAAGGCTGGTCTTCATCCAAAGAAGGTGATGTTGTGTATGTGGTGGGATTGGAAGGGAGTCCTCTATTATGAGCTCCTTCCGGAAAGCCAAACGATTAATTCCAACAAGTACTGCTCCCAGTTAGACCAACTGAAAGCAGCACTCGACGAAAAGCGTCTGGAATTAGTCAACAGAAAACGCATAATCTTCCATCAGGATAACGCCAAGACCGCATGTTTCTTTGATGACCAGACAAAAACGGTTACAGCTTGGCTGTGAAGTTCTGATTCATCCGCCGTATTCACCAGACATGGCACCTTCGGAATTCCATTTATTTCGGTCTTTACAAAATTCTCTTAATGGAAAAAATTTCAATTCCATGGAAGACTGTAATAGGCACCTGGAACAGTTCTTTGCTCAAAAAGATAAAAAGTTTTGGGAAGATGGAATTATGAAGTTGCCTGAAAAGTGGCAGAAGATAGTGAAACAAAAGGGTGCATATGTTGTTCAATAAGTTTCCTGGTGAAAATGAAAAATGTGTCATATTTTTACTTTAAAACCGAGCGAACTTTTTGGCCAACCCAATAGAACAGCGCCTGGCACACAGTAAGCCCCCAATAAATGTTAGCGGTTGTCATTGTCGCCACCATCGTCATTATCATTGCCAAGCAAGCACAAACTGAGCAAGGCTGTACTGAATGTACATTTTTTCACTTGGCATCTCCAGCAAGGGTCCAGATTGACAGCAGCAGAGGCTTCTTCACAAGGTAAGGAAGTGCCTTGGGCAGTAGGAGGAAAACCGTGAAAACAGTGGCACTGCACCCAAGTAGAAGTGTTGGAGTGAAGCAGCGGAGAGGAGAGTTCTTGCCGAGAGTGAGGATATCTCTGTGGTCCTGATACTAGGAGCTTGCTGTGCAATCTTGGGCAAAACATTTACCCTCTCTGAACCTCAGTTTTTTCATCCGTATGTTGGAGATAGTTATGGTTGGCAGTTAGAATTCTCTCTGCCCCTTGAAAATCTATGATATAATTATATTGGGTGTAGATCACAGCAAGATGGATTTGATAACCAAACATGATATACTCCTTATAATGGAAACTGCCAAAATCATTTGAACTATTGACTTATAAAGATGGTTTTGTCAAAGAGCTTGAGAAGGAGAATCAAACAAAAAAACAAGTAATTACAATGTATTGCATTTCAAAAATGTTATATATGTGGAATGATAATACGACATATAACCTTTTGGAACTGGCTTTTTTGGCTAAGCATAATGCCCTGGAGATTCATCCAGGACGTTGTATGTATTGCTGAATAGTATTCCATGGTATGGATGTACCACAGTTTGTTTGTCTATTCATTTGGTGGAGGGTACTTGGGTTTACAGTTTGGGATTTTACAAATAAAGCTGCTATGAACGTTTGCGTACATGTTTTTGTGTGAACTTAAATTTTCAGTTATTTGGGGGTAAATATCCACGGATGCAATTGCTGGGCTGTATGGTAACTGCATGGTTAGTTGTTGTTTTTTTTGAGTGGTTAGATTTGTAGAGTTTAATATTTTTGAAAAACATTTAAATTGAGGTAGCATTGGTTTATAACTTTGTATGTTTCATGTGTAGGCGTGTTTAGTTTTGCCAGTGTCGCTGTATCATATTACATTCATATCATCAATGGATGAGTGATCCAATTTCTCCACGTCCTTGCCACCATTTGGTGTTGTCACTTTTAAAAATTTTAGCTATTCTGATAGGTGTTTAGTGACATCTCAGTGTGGTTTTAATTTGTATTTCCCTGATGGTTAATGATGTCGAACATATTTTTATGTGCTTATTTGTCATCTTTATATCCTCTTCCCTGAAATGTCTCTTCATATCTTTTGCCCATGTGTATATCCTGGAGAACAGATTAGTGGCTGCCAGGGGTTAGGGATGGGGTGGGGTGGATGGAGGAGGAAGGTGGGTATGGTTGTAAATGACCAACACAAGAGATCCTTGCGGTGATGGAACTAGTCTGTCTCTTGACTGTAGTGATTGTCACAAGAACCTACAAATTGATAAAATTACATAGAACTGAATACTCATATACACACACACATGCGTGTACACACAAATGAGTACAAGTAAAATTGGGGAAATCTGAATAAGATAGGTAGACTATATCAATATCGGTATTCTGGTTGTGATATTGTACTATAGTTCTGCAAAACATTACCATCGGGGGCACTGGGCAAAATACATGGTATCTTTCTGTATTATTTATTACAACTGCATATGAATCTACAATTATCTCAATAAAATTTTCAATTAAAAATTTAATTGGAGACAGTATCCGTATTAAATGCCTTGCTCATTTGTTCCATAAGACATCACCCTCTTACTATTAATAAAAACCTGGTAGATAGATTTTTTTCAGTGGATTGGGATCATTTGACCTAGCCTAAACAGAGGTGAAAGGAATAAGTAGAGTTTAGGAGATCTTAGGCACCGTTAATGATTAATTAATCACGTAATTTGCTTAAGGTCTGTCTTCTTATGTAGCTTTTTGTATGCAAAGCCCATGTCTGCATATTTTACTTATTTATTGCCTGGCTACACACTAGTAGATGCTCAATAAATACACTAGCTGGATGAATGAATGAATGAAAGAACGAGTGGATGAATGAATGTTGTCCCAGAGAAATTTGTCAAATGCAAATGCGAACCTCCAGAGGACAGTGGAGCGCAAGATTAGCAATTACAATGAGACCAAGTTTATTCGGTGCCAACATGACTAGCTTTCATTTTTCTCAGATCATAAAACTAAAATATACTCATTGTAGGCAATGTGAAAAACACAAAAAGTATAAAGTCATAAATAAATGATTTAATAATTTCACCACTAAGAATTACTTGTTAATGCTTTGGCTTTTTCCCTCCAGTCTCATATATGTATATTGCATATGTGTGTACACATGTACACACACCTGTACACACATGTTTTCTCTTTTGTGGACTGCTGTACCTGACCTCGATCTCTTTTTCCATTGGGGTCAGAGTGTTTTTCTTTTCAATTTGTATTAGCTCTTTACATATTAAGGATAACTACCTTTTGCCACATCTGTTATTAGTCATTTTCTTAGTTTATTATAGCATTTTAATTTTGTTTATGATCATGGGCATTTAGGAGTGTAAGATTTGCATTCAGGCAATGTATGGCTGTTTTTCTTAAAGAGGCAGTGCATCAGAGAGTGTAGCTTTGAGTTGGAAATTGGACTCTGCCAATTGTTAGCTGGGTGACCCTGGGCAACTAAATTACCTTATATTTCTAAGACTCAGTTTCATTACCTGTAAAATACGGATAATGATACCTAAATCATAGTTTGTCAGAGCTAGAAATAATGTCCTCATCAATAACATGGGGGATATATAGTCTCTACTTGATAGCCTTGATGTGAGAGATTCAATGAGATAATGCATACTAAAAGTTAGCACAGCTCTCAGAACCTTCCTGCCTCCGCGTTCGGACCTCGCTGCTCCAGCCTCCAGGCCCCGTCCCATCCTTCCAGCCTGCGACCAGCAGCAGAGAAAAACTAATTACATATCATTTTCTTGCCCCGTACATACTTTGAGGTGAGCAAAAAGATTACAATAAATTTTAAAATGAGGGAAATTGTGTACATCCAGGCCATTCCGTGTGGCAATCAGATTGGTGCCAAGTTCTGGGAGGTGACCAGGGATGAACATGTCATTGAACCCACTGGCACCTATCATGGGGATAGCGACCTGCAGCTGGACCACATCTCCGTGTACTACAGTGAAGTCATAGGTGGCAAATATATTCCTCGTGCTATCTTGGTGGATCTAGAACCCGGGACCATGGACTCTGTTCGCTCAGGTCCTTTTGGTCAGACCTTCAGACCAGAAAACTTTGTTCTTGATCAGTCTGGGACAGGCAACAGCTGGGCCAGGGACCACTATACAGGGGGGGCCGAGCTGGTCGATTCGATCGATCCTGGACGTGGCTCGGAAGGAGGCCAAGAGCTGTGACTGCCTGCAGGGCTTCCAGCTGACCCACTCGCTGGGCGGGGGCAACGGGCTCTGGAATGGGCACCTTGCTCATCAGCAAGATCCGTGAAGAGTATCCTGACCGCAGCATGAACACTTTCAGTGTGGTGCCTTCACCCAAAGTGTCCGACGCCGTGGTGGAGCCCTAGAACGCCACCCTCTCCGTCCATCAGCTGGTGGAGAACACTATGAGACCTACTGCATTGACAACGAGGCCCTCTACAACATCCGCTTCCGCACCCTCACGCTGACCACGCCAACCTACGGGGACCTGAACCACCTCGTCTCGGCCACCATGAGTGGTGTCACCACCTGCCTCCGCTTCCCTGGCCAGCTCAATGCTGACCTCTGCAAGCTGGCAGTCAACATGGTGCCCTTCCCACGTCTCCACTTTTTCACGCCTGGCTTTACCTCTCTAACCAGCCGTGGAAGCCAGCAGTATCGGGCCCTCACTGTGCCGGAGCTCACCCAGCAGGTCTTCGATGCCAAGAACATGATGGCTGCCTGTGACCCCCGCCATGGCCGGTACCTCACCGTGGCTGCTGTCTTCCGTGGGCGGATGTCCATGAAGGAGGTGGATGAGCAGATGCTCAACCTGCAGAACAAGAACAGCAGCTACTTCGTGGAATGGATCCCCAACAACGTCAAGACGGCCGTCTGCGACATCCCGCCCCATGGCCTCAAGATGACGGTCACCTTCACTGGGAACAGCACAGCCATCCAGGAGCCGTTCAAGTGCATCTCAGAGCAGTTCACTGCCATGTTCCGCCGGAAGGCCTTCCTCCACTCGTACACAGGTGAGGGCATGGACGAGATGGAGTTCACCGAGGCTGCGAGCAACATGAACAACCTCGTCTCCGAGTACCAGCAGTACCAGGACGCCACCGCAGAAGAGGAGGAAGGTTTCGGTGAGGAGGCCTAAGGCCAAGTCCCCACCACCGCAGGCTTCTCAGTCCCCTCCACCTTCCTCAGCCGCAGAATTTCCTCTGCGGAAATTTTCCTCTCCCTCAGATTTGCGTTTTCTGCCTCTGTCTTGTTTTTTTCTTTTGTTTTGGAGGGTAGTTCTAGAACAGTGCCTGGCACATAATAGGCGCTCAATAAATATCTGTTGTTTGTTGAATGTCTCCTCTCTCTTTCCACTCTGGGGAACCTAGATTTCTGCCATTCTGGGTAACCCTGTATTTCCTTCTGGTGCCCACTCCTCCCATCTGTCCAGTTAACATTTCCCTCTCTGTTTTCGAGATAACCTTTCAAGAAGCTGGGTCTCATCAAATCCCATTTAGAACCATGTGCTGGTAACCCAGATAGATGACCACCATCCTAGGCCCATGTGGTAGCCCAGGGGAAAGGAAACCAAGCAGCAGGTAGAAGTCCCTACAGGGAAGGGGTGGGGTTTTGGAGAGGGGCATCCAGGCTATTGAAGTCCTAGTTTCCAGATATCTCCCTGCTCCTCTCTCAGCTTCTGGGGAGGTGTTAACAGTATTATCTCCATTTTCAGTCTCCCTCCAAGGACTGTCCTGAGCCATTTCCTTTGTAAGGTTCTGGCCACCACCCTGTCAAGGGGGGGATCCTTCCCTCTTCCACTTTACCTCCTTCGTAATGCTGGATTCCTTCCTTTCCCCTGGTCAGAAAAGGGGGTCAAGAGGAGCAAGAGAGAGACTAGCCTTGGTCTCTAAGCCTCCAGAAAGCCCCTCCCCAGCCCATCTTTTCTTATAGAAAAAAATGAATATCAGCCCTTCTGTACCTATATGGAAAGCTATGTGCTGACACCTAAATGTCATTCCCCGGAGAGGGGACAGTACACCCTCCGTCTTTTGGCAACATCTCATCTCTTACTTTTGCTGTTGCCTTCCCCCCTACCCTTGGTTTTGTCCTGTTCTACACTTCAGATTTGTATTGTGTTGAACTTGCTACTTTTTTTCATACTGAAAAGATGACATTGCCCCAAGAGCCAAAAATAAACGGGAATTGAGAAGAAAAGTTAGCACGGTACCTGGCACATGATGTGTTCAATGTTAGCTATTATTCCGTGACTGAATTAACCCATAGGAATTCTTTTTCATTCTGCTGGAGAATACCCATCTATATTTTTTATCATATATATATATATATATATATTAAACTGTTAACTATGTTTTCCTTTGTCTCTAATACATTTGGAATTTGTTTTTGGAGCGATGTTGTAGCTCTCCCACCTGAATCACTGCACAGTTTATTGAATGGGTATCTTTGGTTGGTTGAAATATCCCCTAGCTTTTTTGTCATTTCTGAGATGTTTTGTAAACTTTGCTTCGATGTTTCTGAGAGCTGATGCATCAGAATCTGGTGTGGGTATAGATTTGTGACAAGGTCTTCACGATGGAAGTTTTTTGCAACGTTATCTCAGTAAAAATAATTGGAAATGGCACAACACATTTTCTACTCAGAAGAACTGTTTGGTGATCGTTTGGGGTTTGGCTGAGCTAGAACCCTGCTCCCCAAAATGGACCTGCAGTATCAGCATGGTGTGGGAGCTGGGTAGAAATGCAGAATCTCAGGCCCTGCTCCACACCTGCTGAATCAGAACCTGCATTTTAGCAAGAGCACATAAAAGTCTGAGGAACAGTAAGCTAGACCACGCGTCAGTGTCCATAAAGACACACATATACACACACACACTGTGTTTTGCAAAGTGATGCATATCATCGTATAATATTTGGAAATCCTAGTTAAGTGTAAGATAAAAATTACGTAGAATCCAACCACCTAGAGTTAGCTCCTGTGAATATTGTAGTTTTCTCTAGAATTTTCATTATTTTTTAGATTGGCATTTCAGTGTACATAAGGCTGTGCATACAGATAATGATGTGGCATTTCCACATGTACCAAATATTCTTTGAAATAATGGTTTTTAGTGGCTGCCTGATGATCCATCCTACGGATAAGGCTTCATTTTCTCAACCATAACTCCATTGTTAAACAGTCAAGTTGTTTCTATCTCTTTGGTATTGTGCTGTGAACATTCTTGTACATGCATTTTGAATAAATATCTGCTTAACTCCTAAAGATAGAGTCGTACAGGATCAAAGAGTAGGAACGATTGTAGGAATCTTGATATATATAGACTAATGGGTGCAACAATTTGCCCTTCACGGCAGTGAACAAATATGCCTGCTGTGGTATCTCTTCTGGCCAGCATTTATTTTTTTTTAAGTTCTTGTTTTTGAAATGATTATAGATTCATAGGAAGTTGGAAAAGTAGTACTAGAGTCCCTTGAGCCCTTCACCCAGCCTCCCAATGGTGACACCTTACATAACCATAGTACAGTATCAAAGCCAAGAAATTGACATCCATTGGTACAGTGCTGTTAATTAGACTTCAGATCTTATTCAGATTCTCACCAGTTTTTATGTGCACTTTGTGTGTGTGTGTGTGTGTGTGTGTGTGTGTGTAGCTCTAGGCCATTTGATTCGTATATAGAGTTGTGTAATCACCACCGTTGTCACGATATGGAACTGTTCTCTCACTGCAAAGGAACTCCCTTGTACGGCCCCTTTAAAGTCACGCCCATCTCCTGCTTCAGTCCCTGTCCCCTGGCAACCATTAACCTCTTCTTCATCTTTATGGTTTTGTCATTTCGAGGGTGTTGTACAAATGCAAGCATACAGTATGTAACCTTTTGAAATTGGCTTTTTTCCACTCAGAATGATGCACTTGAGATCCATTCAAGTTAATGCATGTATCAATGTTTCATTGCTTTTTATTGCTGAGTGAGTAGTACTCCGTTATGGGTATGTAACAGAGTTTGTACCAGGGACATTTTGGTTGCTTCCACTTTTCAACTACTACGAATAATGCTTCATGAACATTCATGTATAGGTTTTTGAGTGGACATGAGTTTTCATTTCTCTGAGATGAATGCCCAAGGGTGCAATTGTTGGGTTGAATGGTAAATGGATATACAGTTTTATAAGACACCGCCATACTCCCTTCTAGAGTGGCTATCGCATTTTACATTCTCACCAGCAATGTATGAGTGATCCAGTTTCTCTACATCCTCACCACTTTTGGTGTTGTCACTGTCTTTGATTTTAGCCATTCTGATAGGTAGGTAGTAATACCTTAATGTACATTTCTCTACTGACCAACCTTGCATACTTTTCCATGTGTTTGTTTGTCACCCATAGCTTCTCTTTGGTGAATTGTCTGTTCATTTCTTTTGTATAATTTCTCGTTGGATTCTTTTCTTTTTACTGTTGAATGTTAATAGTATTTATATACTCTGTTTAAGGTCTGTAGTCTAGCTCGCAGTGTTGTACTGATGTCAGTTTCCTGATTTTAATATTGTAGTAGAGTTAGAGAAAGTGTCGCCATTGGTGGAGACTGGGTTAATGGTTCTGAGGCTCTGATACTCAAGTGGTTAACTTTTTCAGATATGGCGTTTGCAGATATTTCCCCCAGTTTGTAATTTTGGGTTTTATCCTCCTAACAGAGTCTTTGCTCTTTAAAAACAGCAAAATTCTTACACAGTTTACTGAGAAGAATAGACAAGAAGCTGCAAGTGGAGTGTGGAGAGATGCTCAACTGATAGCTCCTTTGTAGTGTCTGTAAGCAGACGTGCAAATATTCCTCGTCACCTTAGTGGTATTGCTCTGATCTGGCCTCATCTGCCTCGGTTGCAGAGCCCACTCTGCTTTGAGATTCCTCTCTTGGGCAGGAAGTATATAAATATAAAGTCTCCCCACCTCAGACGGCCTTCAACTTCTCGTCCAGTTCCATTCTTTCTGCTCGATGTTTTTCGATCTCTTGGTATATAAGACTTCTGCTTGGCTTAATGCCTCCAGAAGCCTGGGTTCCCAGCCTCTCCCTGATGGCTGGCACTGGCCCAATGCCAGTCTCCTTCCTTTGCTGACTCTTCTGGTCTTGGCTTCTAACACACCTGATCTGCAGCGTCTGCTAAGCTGAACTAGGATCACCAAAACCGTTGTAACATATAGCTGCACAGACTAGTAAAATGGTGATTTTAACACTAGACATCTTAGGCTGGGAAAAACTGAAAGGTTAAGTTCCAATCTATATGACGGTAAAAGCTGAGGACGGCATCTCTGCCTCATCCATCCACGAGCAGGGATAAAAACACAGAGGGTACGTGAACAAGGCACTGCATCTTGTAGGGTCCCTGCCATTCTCTACTTGAAAGAAGAGAAAATGTGTGAGAAAGGCAAGCAAATCGATGGGGGACAGTCATCATCCTTATTCTCAGTTCAGTTATCGTGAACCATATCCAGAGCCAGGATCAGCTTTTGTTGATGAACATGATAAACCCTACAAATGAGCACTCATTAATTAGAGGAAAATGCATTCCTCTTGCCTGTCTTCCAATGCCAGACTTAAAGCCATTCTGTGAATGGAAGAAATATTTCAAGAATGCCAGCAGATGTCTTCCCAACTCTGCCTTCAGTGACATGACGTTGGTAACTTGAATCACCCACGGTGGGAATATTTACACCATGAAATCAGCAGACATTATATATCAGGGCTTTATTTTCTCTTTGGGAGTCAGTTGATCAACACATAGGATCTCACTACTGGGTGCCTACCAGTGGGTGTTGTGTGCACTCTGGGAGATGAGACGCAATCTTGCTCTTGCGGACCTCAAAGTCTAGGAGTCACAATCCCCTTCTGAAGCCCAAACCTCTTCTGTCAGCTCTTCTCTTCAGTGGTCCCACCTTGGCCCGCCTTTTCCTTCCCTTCCCTCTTCCCAGCCCTTCCTCTTTGCTTTTGGGAGCTCCCTTTTCATTGTGAAGGAGCTCCTTTATAATCTCAGACTTTCTTTAACCATCTCTAGCATCTCCCTGCCTTGATTGAAGGTTGGATTTCTGAGGGTTACCCCCCCTCTTTTTTTGCAACCCTCTCAAGTGGAGCCCAGGCTCCCACGCCCCAGCCTATAATGGATCTCAAGGAGCAGCTTCCATTCTGTCAGCTTTCAGTGGCTGTTTCCAGACCCTCATGACACCACTTTTATTCAACGGTCCCTCTTCGAGTTCTGTCCAGTTAGACTGCCTCCCTTTCATTAACCCAGAGAGGGAACACAGTAGGAGGAGCAGAAGATTTTGACGTGGGAGGTACTGGTGGGACCAGGTACTGGTGGGAGGTTCTGCTAGGATGTCCAGGTAGAATATATGTTGAGCCAGATATTGGCAGTGCAGCTACCAAGGGTCTTTGTAAGCCAGCGACTTTGTGGGATTTTCCTGGGATCAGTATGGGAGATTCATTTCCTCTTCCTACTTTTCTACCCATAGCACTGGATAAGGAAAAGACAATGGTCTGCCAGAGATAAGGCAAGATTTTGTTTTATTCTACAGATCGTCAAGTTAAAATGAATTTATATTCAGTGATGTTTCAGTAATATATATTTTATTTTCACTTTTCAAAGATTGAGGATCCATTGGTATATGGCATACAGTGGGGTATGTATAAAACAGTTCACATCCTTGGCAACAGAATATACTTAGCATTCCCAAGTGTTCACTTAACTGGAAATAATACTTTCTGACTATTCTGATTAATTAAAGTACACGTCAGTGCATAGATCCAGGACAGCAGAATTAAAGATTGCACTTTGACAACCACAGTCTTCCTGTTTCACCACAAATAACACACGTAAGAAGAGAGGGACTCACAGTCTCCACTGGGGCCTGTCCCCCTTTCAACACGTACGAGCTCATCCTGAGAATGCCTACCCCAGTTTGATACAGGCACTTTAGCATCTCCCCTCTTCTTTTCCCTGGAGCACACTGGATGACATTATAACACCAAGAACTTTTTGACAGATGTCTTAGGGAAAAAATCCTCACCTAATACCGTTATTTCCCCCATCCTACCAATTTCTGTCTAAATGCTTTCAAATTCTGAAAGAGCAACGCAAGAACATGATACAGTTATCAGTCTAAGTACTTTCAATGCAATCTTCTGTCACCAGAGTGGTTTTTGTTGTTCTTTTATCAGCAATCCAGATTTTATAAAGTGTGTGCTATATTAATAACAGACCAGGTGGATGAGTTCCCTTGCTATCAATCCATTTACTGAGCAATCATCATTACAAACCACTTAATCTTCATTGTGACAGCTTGTGATAATGCCAGAAGAACTTCCATGATTAATTTACAATCAGTTTGCAATCCGTATACATCAAACAGATAGTGCATGTAGTAACATTTGCCGTAGTTAATGCAAGAAGTGAAGGCAGCAGAACAGCTTCATTATGATGTGGAAATGCACCGTTCTAGGGAGAAATAAGGATCTGAAGCAGATTCGTGTGTCTAGCTCATAAGGAATTCTCCCTGTATCTTTTGGGTTGTACATGCCATTCAGCCTTACACATCATTACCCCATGAATATTTAGCATCCTAAAAGATATTGACCCCGTTTTATAAGTGTAGAAATCCAGGCACAGAAAGAAGTTTGTCAGCATCCTGTAAATAAGTAGCATGTAACTTTACGTTCCTGATGCTAAGCTGACTTCTGAGTGGTATTGATGTGATAGAAATGTAAACCCAGACGACAGTTGTAAAGGCTTGGAGGAAACCTGGAGACATTTTATTTTTCATTTCTTTTGCAAAAATATACTAGGATGAGATGCAGTATAAAATAGTGGTTGAGAGCATGGCCATGAGCATGACACCATCTGGGTTCAGATTTTGGTTCCAACATTTCTTTTTTCTTTTTTTTTTTTTTTTTTTTGAAACCCAAATTTTTTTTTTTTTTTTTTTTTTTTTTTTTCGGTACGCGGGCCTCTCACTGTCGTGGCTTCTCCCGTTGCGGAGCACAGGCTCCGGACGCGCAGGCTCAGCGGCCATGGCTCACGGGCACAGCCGCTCCGCGGCATGTGGGATCTTCCCGGACCGGGGCACGAACCCACGTCCCCTGCATCGGCAGGCGGACTCTCAACCACTGCGCCACCAGGGAAACCCTCCAACATTTCTTAGTTGTGTGATATTTGACAAGTAACTTGATTTCTATGTGCTTTAGTTTCCTCATCTGTAACAATAGGGAAGATGGTGATAATGGTGAAGCCTACATCGTTGGATTGCTAAGAAAATTGAACAGTCAGTATTTGAGGTGCTTAGAACAGTGTCTGGCACACGTTAAGTGCCGTGTAAGGATTAGCTTATACGTATAAAGATTTTGCAGATCCCCTAACTCATTTAAGTGTCTTCTGATTGACTTTTGTAGCATGTCTAAACCAACTGTTTTGGTTTATTTGTCTTGTTCTCTCTAGAAGAGACAGTCATTCTCATTTCTATGTAGTCCTCCTTCATGTACTTCTTCAAGTTCCCTCCTAGGCTTTCTTGCTTCAAGTTTAAATAATTACAGATGTTTTCATTTTCATTGTAGCACGTATTTTCCTATACCATAACCATCTCTTTCTTGTGCCTCTAACTCATTCTCAGAAACTGTTTTTCCCATTGAGTGAGTAGGACTCTGGATGGCTTTTATAATGGAATAATGGCCTTTCAAAACTTATGAAAGACCCATGAGAGATTGTGTAAGGCAGTGCTCCTCAAATATGTGCGTCAGAATCGCCTGTGTCTCTCAATACACATAAGGATGCTTTGGATCAACTCTGAAAATTCTGACTCAGGAGGTCTGTTGGGGGGCTCCGACAGCAGCATTTTTCAAAACCTTACAGGTGATTCTGAAGTATTGGGTTGGCCAAAAAGTGCGTTTGCGTTTTTCCGTAAGATGTCACAAAAAACCCAAACGCACTGTTTGGTCAACCCAACAGAAGGGTTGAGAGTCACTGCATTAGGGTATATGCTTCCCTATAGACAGAACCATCCAGAACTACTGGGTTCAAATAGTCAAAAGAGACTCCTCCATGGGAAGCTGGAGCTTAATTAGTCAGCCATGACAGTCCTGTGTTCTCAAAGGCTCTGTGATTATTATCATCATTATTAACAGTATTTAAAATGGAATAATAAGTGATTAACGTTTATATAGTACTTAGTATGTATCATGCAGTGTTCAAAGTACATTGTGTTGACATACATAAATCAAGGCATTTAGTCTCCATAACCCTGTGGAGGTAGGGGCTCCCTATCTTATCTTATTCAGCAGAACTACCTACCATCCTTGTTTTCAGGTACAGAAACAGAGATTCAGAGAAGATACTAGCTAACCTTATTGACCACTGACCCTCTGCCAGGTGCCGAGCTCAGTGATTCCTGCACACACACTTAATTCTCACAACAATTAATGAGGTGACACCACCACGATAGGAGCCCAGGTTTTCACTGATCTAAAAGTCTGTGGGCTTTGCTTGTCAAAATAGGTTATTGGCTTTTCTTTCAATAATATGGAGAGTAATTATGGGAGTATAACTGTCACTGACTTGTAGACTCTTTCATGATGAGATAAAGGAATTGGGAAAGATGACATTGTTTGAAGCCCTGTCTTGATGAAAGTGGGAGAAGTTTAATTCAATATATTCTGGAGACAGGTCCCCCTAAGTGTGAACCCAGTAACTTAAGGCAGAAACCTCTATCATGCCTCGTTCAAAGGGGTGCTTACAGAAATGTGCATGAAACCCTGGCCTTTTTTTTTATTTAAAAAATTTTTAACATCTTTATTGGAGTATACTTGCTTTACAATGGTGTGTTAGTTTCTGCTGTATAACAGTGAATCAGCTATACCTGTACATATATCCCCATAGCCTCTCCCTCTTGCGTCTCCCTCCCTCCCACCCTCCCTATCCCACCCCTCTAGGTGGTCACGAAGCACCGAAATGATCTCCCTGTGCTATGCGGCTGCTTC
>NW_020171801.1:335741-389538 GCF_003031525.2 Neophocaena asiaeorientalis asiaeorientalis
TTTTTAAGAGAATGAAACTGCAGAGGACGCTCCCTGGCTGAGAATTTTCACTTACTACGTCCTGAAACAAACCTCAGAACACATGACAAAAAGTGTTGTGATGCCTCTAGTTATAAGAAGCAATACTGTTGGGTGACAGAATATTGAAATTTAGGGAGATGTTTTTGCTGGATTAAAGAGACAGAAAACCCTTGAACCTGGAACTGCACTGGGAAATCTGTTCACGATGCACTATTTGGGAAGCTTAGTCAGGATGAGAAGGGTTTTGAATTTTTCCTCTAGGAATTGTGTGGTCTAGAGACAAGAGAGGAAAGCTCTTGCTGTAGTCCTTGGAGTGCCTCGAAGACTAACGAAACCGTTCTCCTGGGCAGAGGTTTGGATTGTGGGTAGCTGCATTTTGGGACTGGACGTGATTCTAAAGACTCACAGGAGAAGAAATTTTCTTTGGGATACAGGCATTTGTTGTCCTCCAATAAAAATAATATCAAAAAAAGCACAGACAACATTAATAAGAAGTAATAATAGATAAATAGATATGTAGAATAGTATACAATAAATAATCTGCCAATGCATAGAAGGAAGGAAGGAAGGAAGAAAGAAAGAAAGAAAGAAAAAGAGAGAGCGAGAGAGAGCGAAAGAGAGAGAGAGAGAGAGAGAGAGAGAGAGAGAGAGAGAGAAGGAAGGAAGGAAGGAAAAGAAGCCAACAGGGGAAAAAGACCAAATAAAGTGGCAAAGGTCACATCCATCTGTGGTGATGAACATGGGCTCCTTTGCAGGAAAGAGTGGTATTTTGGGGAGAGGGCAGACTCCTTCCTACCCAAAGTGTGATCTGCAGACTAGCTCCCGTTACCTGGGAGCTTGTTACAATGCAGAGTATCAGGCCCCATCCTAGACCTACTGAATCAGGCGTCTGCATTTTAACAAGCTCGGCAGATGATTTGTTTTCACATTAAACTTTGAGAAGTACTGGGGTAGAAAACTTATTTAAGATCTCTCTTATGTTTGTGTTTCCTCTAGGAGAAAATCCCATTTTGTGGGGGGAAATGAACCTCTTGAGTGGTGATTGTGGAGACCAGTCTTGGAAAAATCACGGAAGCCTATGCTGTCTCCTTTTCTGGTCCTGATAGTGAAAGAAAAACTGAGCAATGGCTAGGCCTTTCTATTTACATTCCTCTACATTTTGTAAATAGGATATACAAAGATCATCATTACCCTTATTCTCCACAAACATCTGTTGGCAAGGCTTCGTGGATGTGACAGTTACTTGGTTGTGACAGTTTTGTTCATAGCTGAAAAGTACTGAGAAGGATTGCTAAATTGGCTTCAAACTTGGGGTAGGTGAGGAACTGCTGGGGGGAGTTAAGTGAAGTTGGTAAAGAATCATTGTGACAGGATAGGTGTTAAGACTAAACAATTGTGTGATGGCGTGGGACCCTGGAGCATTGCTGTAATTGAAAACCCGAATCTCCCTTTTGTAACCCAAGTTGACAGTGATGGCTTCATAGTTGAAAGTATTCTAAAGTTGTTTTCAGAATATATAGGGATTTTGTCTTATAGTAAAAGGCACCAACATGAAACCTTTTGTTTTTATTCAGTAGACTGTTGATAAACGGGACCTGTGTGGCTTTCTCGTCACGGGAATGAATGAAAATACCAGCTACACGGTTTGGGTTCTGACTGTGGTTAAATGTATATTTTAGTAAAAAAGTGGTACTGGCAGTAAAAAATTCAAGGAATTTGGAATTCCCCCTAGCACTGGGAATGGAACTGTGCTTCCAAATATGACACTATTTTGAAGGGCTTCCCAGAACCAAAGAATACATGAAACGTGATTTATATGTATAAGTCAATTGTTATATTGAGTCAGTTCCTAGATGTTATCTACAGATAATAGCCGGACTTAGGATCCTCAATAAAATTATAAAGTTTGTAGATAGTATTGGTAAGTCTGTGACCTCCAGCTACTCAGTCAAGGCTGCAGTTTCTTAAGAATACTTTGGACGATGAGATCAGGATTTGAATCCAGATCCAACTTACTTGAGACCTCACAATCATGTTTTCTGTAAGAGAGTCATGAGCAATGAATGAATGACCTTATTTGGTTACACCTCCTGAAAAACACTGAAGAATTATCTAGTTACGTCTAGGAAAACCTACCAGTCAACCAATGAGCCAATCTACCAATTATCCAGCCAATTTACCTGAAAACCAACCAACCAACCAACCAAGTCAACTGAATCCCACAAGACAAATTCTTAAGCTCTTAAGATCCCTGCTCTTGAGGAGGAGATAGACATTTGAAGAAATCATCATAATATTATATGATAGATGGTAAAATAGAGGAAACCATGTTTTCTGCCTGGAAATAGTGGTGAGGTAGAAGGGGACAGGCTCAGGTAAAACACAGAAAGGAGATGACATTTCACCTTTGCTTTGAAGAATGAGTCCGAATGGTGAGATAAGCCTTTTAAGACCTAGCTGACTGCATGAGCAACATCATGGAGGCATCAAAGCCCATGGTTTAGAGAACAGGGAGGATTGCGGATAACATGGGTGTGAGAAAGTCATGTCCTGTAAGTTGTCAACTTCCATGTGCCTAAATAGGTTAATCTGAGCTCACACTACAGCTGTTCTATAGCTGGATTTCTCTAGAATAATCCAGTCAGGCTTGAAAAATTGTCATTTCCCACATGGAAGGATTTAGACACCTACTAAGCCAAGTGTCTTCATCTGAATATCGAGGGGTTTGAGTAGCTAGATCAACTCGAAGGGCTCTTCCAGCCCTGCCATTTTCATACAGGTTTATGTATGGAAGGTGGACAATTGCATAGAAACACTTAAACCTTAAAGGAAGGAAGGTATATTTCAAGCTGAAATGTATCACTAGACGTTTGAATCTGTTCTTGATTTCTGTCTCTGTGTCACAGCCCTAAGATATTAGTTTGAACTCTTTGGTAATTCTTAACTTTCATCAAAATGCTAAGGAGTGTGTATTGCCAACTCTTTTCTCCATGTTTTGTTTACTTTTTCTGGTTTAAAGAATGGGTTGTAATGAAAATATAGTCAAGTGTCCCTGGTGCGTATGGCGTTGTGCTGGTTTGCAGGAGACCTCTTAGCTGCATGAGGATTAGAAATAAGAAAGAGCTCAAGGCCATAGAATAGAGAGCTGTTATAAAATGTCAGTGAAGATGATTCACGATAGCAGATGACCAGGCTTATCTTCAGGCATATTGACCAAGAGGAAATGTACCTGGGATGCCTTCTAACTTCCCCTTTCTAGATCGTTGTCATGTTCATTTTCACTTCCCTTGGATAGTACCATGTCATCATCTGGAGAGAAGAGATACTTTTGGGAAGGAATTCATTGGAATCACTTGAATACCATTACGTGGATAACTACTTATTCTACCTACTTACATGTTGAGTCTTGGAGAGGCTGACCTGCTTACAAGATAGTCAGATGTCTTGAAAAAGATTCCCTCCTTAACCAGACTTTGGTCAGGTTCCTCTGGGCTCTCTTCTCCATTAGGCCTTGACCTTGGCCTGCCTAGCCCAGTTTGAGCAAAGAATCCTGCTAAGCCGAGAGAACGCCCTCATCTTTGATATCTAATCAAGCTCTTTGCTCACATCCCTTATGTATGATCAAGCTCCTTCCTCCACCCTGTATATCTGAGTCTTTGGCCTGCCTTTAGCGAGAATTCTGAGTCCGGTTTCTCTTCCTTATTGTAATAGTCTCTCCCCTATTGCAATAATCTTGAATGAAGTCTTCTTCATTACTATTTTAACAAGTGCCAGAATAATTTCTCTTTGACAGTCTGCATGAGTCTTTCCAGTAGGCAGAATTCTAAGATTCGCCTCCATGACCTTCACCTCCCACCCCCTGGGTGTTACTACCATGGTTATATCGTCACATGGCAAAAGGAATTTTGCAGGTGTAATTAAGGAAGGTTACTAACCAGTTGACCTTAAGTAAGGAAATTGTGGAGGCTGGCCTAACCTGATCATGTGAGTCCTTTAAAAGCAGAGTTTTTTCCATCTGGTAGCAGAAGAGGAAGTCATACAGATTCAAAGAATGAGAAAGGATTCAACGTTCTGCTGCCGATGTGAATATGCAGGAGCTGTGTAGAACGGATCTGAGAGTGGCCTCCAGGAGCTGAGAGGGTCCATGGCCAGCAGCCAGTAAGAAAACGGGACTTCAGTCCTATAGCTGCAAGGAACTGAATTCTGCCAACAGCTTGAATGAACTTGGAGGTAGATTCTTCTGCCAGAACCTCCAGCTAGGCACCCAGCCCAGCTCACCCTGGTTTTCCGATGGGCGATACCTTGATTTTGACCTTGGGAGACGCTAAGCAGAGAACTCAGATGAGCCTGCCTAGACTTTTGAATTACGGAACAGTGAGGTAATAAATGGGTGTTGTTTTAAGCCACCACATACACAGCAATAGAAAACTAATGTATCTTGTTCATGTATCGGGGAGAGGATTGATTGACTACCAACTTCCCGTCAGCTCCCTTATTTAAAAGATAGGTAAACTTCACTGTCTAGGATTTCTTCTGGCGTGAGACGGTAGCAGTCAGCCATGTTTATAACAGAAACTCATTCACTGAAGAAATATTTACTGGAGGTCTACTATGTATCAGTACAAAGTGCTCAGTGATATGTAAAACCATTCAGGATCTGATTGGGGGTTTTATAGGCATTTAATATCTTATATGTGCTTTTTCCCCCAGAATTGGAACCAACATGAGGATACCTAGCTTTTTGCTAGATGCAGCCTACCCTATCTCTATTAGTCAGGGTTATCCAGAGAAACAGAACCAACAGGACTGAGATACAGACATAGAGATTTAGATATAAATATATAGAGAGATCAATTTAGATTGATATTTTAATTTATTTTTCTCTCTATATCTGTATCTACCTGTCCGTCTGTCTGTCTATCTATCTATCAGGAGGTTTATTTTAAGGAATTTGGCTCATGCAATCATAGAGGCTTGGCAAGTCCAAAATCTGCAGGGTAGACCATCAGGCTGTAGATACATGGAAGAGTTGCAATTCAAGCCCAAAGGCAGTCTGCTGGCAGAATTTCTCATTCTTTTGGGGGAGGTTGTTCTTTTTCTCTTAAGGCCTTCAACCGATTGGATGAGGCCCAGCCATGTTATGGATGGTATTCTACTTTACTCACAGTCTACTGGTTTCAATGTTAATCTCATTTAAAAAAATACCTTCACAGAAACACCTAGAATAATGTTTGGCCAAATATCTGGGAACCATGGCCTGGCCAAGATGACACGTAATAAGAGCAAGCTTCTGCCTTTTCCTAGCAGTCAACAAGGAGAGCCTTGCTTTGTCTGCTCGCCAGAGAGACAGTAAGAGAATCTTCTTAACACAACACTGTTAATCAACTATACTCCGGTATAAAATAAAACTTTAAAAAAAAAGAGAATCTTCTTGTCTGCACAGTGATTTCTGTCCCATACTAGCGTCCTGACGCTCTTCCTCCTTCCTTGGGTAGGATCAAGGGAAGGGCTGGAGAAGAGGATGGAAAGTTTCTCATAGGCTCCGGAGACAACAGAAATGTGCTGACTGAGACAGGAACTTGGAGGAAAGGAAAAGAAGAGTTCTTCCTAAAATCCAGTGCTTGCCTTCAAAGAGTTTATAACCTAATTGGAATAATACAGAGATAACCGGGTGACCCTTGTCCCCCTTGTTCTTTGGAAGAGAAATCAAAGAATTTGTATAATCAACATTATAAATCATGTAGGGGAGAAAGAATTCCAACTGTAAATTACAAGCTCGGTGGTTCTCAGATATCAGATGGGACCCAGGAAAAGGACCCACTGCTACTGTGTTCAAGACCAACAGTCTTGGGTGTAAGAGCCTGAGCGCAAGCAAACTTGAGTGCACGTAGCAGCTAGGGCCACCAGCTCCGTGTGTACGTGTGTCTAATCTATAAAACAAGGGTATGCATATCTACCTTGCAAGGCTTTTGTGAAGATGGTTTGAGATAGCGTATGAAAAGCTCTTCAGACAGTGCCCAGAACATAGTAGGAGATCAATAAACTGGAGTTTTCTCTTAAGTGAATTGTAGCAGCAGCAGCAGGAGAGATACCAGAAACGGAGGGCGCGTGAAGTGAGTCTATTCTCTAACACTTACTGATGGGTGTGGGCTTATTTTATAGGCCCACTCACCTTTGCCAGTGGATAGCACATGGGGAGCAACGGATGTTTTCTCAATCCTTCCTTCTTGTCTCCTAAGTGACATTAATAGGACGTGTACACAAGAAATAAATATGAAAAATCAAAAGTATATGTGTAATTTACCCGTTACGTTATTTGCTGCCTTATATTGTGCCGTGACTTTTGTATCAAGCTCTGTGACCTTGAATGAAAGCGGCAAGTTACTTTGGACTTAATTGTTATAATTTATTGCTTTTTCTGCCTTCAGCTGCTGACTGTAAATTTTTGTAGAGAAACACAAAATCGTTTCCTGTTCTTGACACATAAAGAGCTTTTTTCCCCTAGTTATGTTCATAATATTTTGTTGGGTGACCTTTGCATCTGTGGCTTGGTTTCATGATTTCAAAACTGTGCTTTGGCTGACAGACAATTCTGGAAATGATTTTCTTTTACCTAATGCAAATTGCCTGAGCCCGAGACATAACGCAAGTTCCTCTCTTTATATTTCCTGTTAGTATTACCAGCATCGTGCTGACTGTAAATCAGTTAATCCGCCCTGGATGAGAAGCTCAAGTCCTGGGAAAACTTTGCTTGAGAAAATACCTTTGTCTCTACCAACTTTCATTTCCAACATGGAATTCCTGTAAAATCACATTACGGGCGGTTGGAAATGAAAAACCAGCAATTCATCTCTTGTTTAGATAAAAGGCTCTATTCTGATCCATAACAAGGTCTGTTGGAGTGGGGGAGAAGAATTTTGGTACTAACAGTACTTGCTTGTGCCTGAAGCTTTACCCTCTCTCTCTTCTCCGGTTGCGTGTGAAGAAAAGGAAGTATCATAGGTAATGGTTATGTGTAGCCCCACTGGCTTTTGATGGTGAAACACAGTCCAAGGCCTGAGCATCTTGTTGACTCAGTTGAACATATGGAAAGCATGGAGATTCACCCTTGTCAGCAGTTTAAATTTGGCAATTTGAGTTCATGAAATTTAAGATGCATATGAATGAATAATAAGGAAAACACGTATTTATCCCCAACAAACTCACATATTTTTCCTTTCACAAAAATGCAATAAAAGCAAAATTAAAAGAAGTGTTTTAGTTCCTCATAAGCACTGATGAACAAGGGCAAAGTGGTCCTGGACTAGGAACTATAGCTCATAAGTCCAGCTTAATGCCTATCACCCATAACCCCTTAGCAGGCCAATTTCCTGTTGAAATCCATGAGGAATTCACCAACTTCAAGTCCTGGAGAAACTTCTGCTCGTAAATTTGGTCACTCCCCTCTCCTCTTTTTATGGTACATATATATGATGATCGCTTGTTATTACTGCTAGAACCGTTTAAGGGAAAATAGGCTGGCGGATGATAAAGGATGACAGTGTCTAAAGGTGAAGTTAGTTGAGGATATCTCAAAGGCCTTGCAAAGGCACAGTGCTAACTTGCCTACAGACTCATGGGATTTTGCATTCACTTTAAGATACATTATACACTTACATGCGGAACAAAATATGAAAATAAGGGGGTAAAGCAGACATTAAGGGGTTGAAAACAGTTTCATAGCAGTGTCTTGTCAGCTTTCCAGCATCCTCTGACTTATCAAGATCCAAACACTCACAGCTGGTGCACATTTTGATGCCAAATGACTGGATTGGCTGGAATTGGAAGTCACCACGTCTCCCTGTATCAATTTAGTCTCCTCATTGCCCCATGTAACTTCAGAACATAAGCTTGGGTTTTAAAGAGAAAAAAAAATTTTTGAGGCTTTTTGAGCTTAAGTCTAGGCCAAGTGGATGTATGGCTGAGAAGTAAAGTGAAATGAAAATCCCGCTAAGTGCCTGCTTTAAAGTTGTCAGCCAGGGATGTGCCAAAGCTATTGGCAGAGTTTCAGGCTTTTCCAAACAAGGGCAGCCTACCAATCCAGGAGCCAAGGACAGCAAAAGAACTATGTGCTTGCTCTCTCCCCATATGGCCCATTTAGGTTTGGGTCACCTATTTTTTTTTTTTTTTAATTATTTATTTAATTTTTGGCTGCATTGGGTCTTTGTTGCCGCCTGCGGGCTTTCTCTAGTTGCAGCGAGCCGGGGCTACTCTTCCTTGCGGTGCGCGAGCTTCTCATTGCGGTGGCTTCTCTTGCTGCAGAGCACGGGCTCTAGGCTTGCAGGCGTCAGTAGTTGTGACACGCGGGCTCAGTAGTTGTGGCGCACGAGCTTGCTCCACAGCACATGGCATCTTCCCGGACCAGGGCTCGAATCCATGTCCCCTGCATTGGCAGGCGGATTCTTAACCACTGTGCCACCAGGGAAGTCCAAGGTCACCCATTTTTAATAGGAATCATTCTCCAGGTGCTAACAATATCCACCTAAAAAGAGCATGCCCAAATTTAGGGTTCTTAAGGGCCATTAGGAGGACAAGGGAGCAACTACAACAATATCAACAGAGTGGTTGAGCTAGATGGGGACAGGAGTGGGGGTGTATGTATCTGAGAAAGGTGTTCTGAGTGTCTGTGATTCATGGAGTCAGTTTGAATAGTGAGAATGAAAGCATAAAATGATTTGGGAGGTTTCCAAATCATATGCACACTCACGATGTCTGTATTTACAAATGTGTGTATCTCATGATGTCCTGATGATGTCATATTTTGGAGAGAAATATATTTTTCAGCTGTCTATGGGGTTTTGAAGGCTAAGTCCCGTCTAGTTTCTGAGCCCCTCCAATGTGAGCCGAGCCAAAAGATCCTTGTGGTTGCTGGATGCTAGAATTAGCCTTATTTTTGTTGACCCTGAACATCTAGTGTGCTTGGTGGTATTCCTTGTTCCCTCCGCCAAATCACATCCTTCCCATTTCCACCATGTTAGTCTAGTCTCTCTGCCTGAGTTCATGTTTCAGTTTCCAGTTCCCCACCGGGACTAGGTTCATTTTGAATAGTTGCCCACTTGGCTGTGTTCTTACTAGGTATTGACACTTTTCTTTACCAAGTCATGCATTTAAGAGCTCCTTTAAACTTCAGACATTGCTGTAATAAACACCCTGCAGTTGGATCAGTGCCCCCTTGCCCTGGTTGAACGTACTACAGTCTTCTTTTGCCTCCTTACTTGAACAGGTTGAAGAAATCTTAGCGTGCCATTCACCTGAGACTTTCTGTTTGATGGCAATCGACATCTGAGAGTTCATACTTTGACAAAAAAGGGGATTTTTGGGTTAGAATACTTTGAAATGTCAAAACGAATAAAAGTATTTAATAACCACTAATCTTAGTGTGTTTTAGTAATATGTAACCTAGTCACATATAATTCTTTTTTTAAAACAACTAATCGCTAGTCTAATGTCTACTATCCCTAGTTCTGGCTCTGATTTAGTGATTAAGAATATAATTTCGTATCAATTCCTCCATTTTTATATGTTACAAACTTTATTGCAATGCTCACAAGCAGTAGTTGTCTTAAGTATGCAAAAATGAGGTATATATTTTAATTAAATCTTTCACATATTTGTAATTAATCAAATAGAACAAGTAGGAAACATTGGTTTTATATAAACCAAAATTTAGAATTTAAAGAATTTCTAAGTTGGCGTTCTTCAGAAATGTACAGACCCGGGGGGCAGGAGATTAAGAAGATGAAGGAGTAAGGGCTTAATTATGATTACTTATTTTATTATCAGATAATACATTTCCCCATCATTTCTCTATTTTTCAGGGTTTTCATGTCTGTAAATATACCAAATGTGGTAATTTTATGGGCATGCCAGATTATAAATAAAACCTCGTAATGTTGCTAAACAAACAAAGTACTTTTAAAATGTGTAATCAGTACTAAAATATTACTTGGATTTCCATTTTCCCCAGATTAATCACTTGTTGCCAATTATTGCTAAAATCTTACAGTGGGACATAGATTTTCTAAATACCCAGAAGAAGGGGGGGTGTTCCAGAGCTACCAGATTTGCTTCTTCGGGGTCTCCTTAGGCATAGGAGGGGCTGATCAAGCAGGAAAAGTAACGAGGCAACTCTGGAGCCCAGCAGCACAGTTACTTGTGCTTTCTGCAGAACAATTTTTTTGGGTGTATTTTATTTTAATTTTTAAAAAATTAATACAAATTTTAAAGGTTACTTTCCATTTACAGTTATTACAAAATATTGGCTATGTTCCCTGTGTTGTACAATACACCTATACTAATGAGCCCAGCAGCACAGTTACTTGTGCTTTCTGCAGAACAATTTTTTTGGGTGTATTTTATTTTAATTTTTAAAAAATTAATACAAATTTTAAAGGTTACTTTCCATTTACAGTTATTACAAAATATTGGCTATGTTCCCTGTGTTGTACAATACACCTTTGAGCCTGTCTTACACCCAATAGTTTGTACCTCCCACTCTCCCCCACCCCTATCGTGCCCCTTCCCCCTCCCCACGGGGACCCACTAGTTTGTTTTGTTCTCTGTATCTGTGAGTCTGCTTCTTTTTTGTTATATTCGCTAGTTTGTGGTATTGTTTAGATTCCACATGTAAGTGAGATCATACAGTCTTTGTCTTTCTCTGACTTATTTCACTTAGCATAATGCCCTCCAAGTCCATCCACGTTGTTGCAAATGGCAAAATTCCATTCTTTTTTTTGGTTGAATAGTTTTCCACTGTATATATATAGAACACCTTCTCTATCATTTATCTATTGATGGACACTTAGGTTGCTTCCATATCTTGGCAATCGTAAATAATGCTGCTATGAACATTGGGGTGTATGTACCTCTTCGAATTAGTGGGGTTCTTTTTTTGTTTGTTTGTTTGTTTGGATATATACCCAGGAGTGGAATTGCTGGGCCATGAGTTAGTTCTATTTTTAGTTTTTTGAGAAACCCCCATACTCTTTTCCACAGTGGCTGCACCAGTTTACATTCCCACCAACAGTGTGAAGGTTCCCTTTTCTCCACATCCATGCCAACATTTGTTCTTTGTGGTCTTTTTGTGGTGATAGTCTTTCTGACAGGTGTGAGGTGATAACTCATTGTGGTTTTGATTTTCATTTCCCTGATGGTTAGCGATGTTGAGCATCTTTTCATGTGCCTTTTGGCCATCTCTGCAGAACGAATTTTGTGCACTTTGCCATAAAACTCCTGCTCTCTGTGTGTATATATTTACTTATTTAAACTATTTGTATGTGTTGTTGATTAAGAGGAGCTAAAATTAAGATTAAGTGGGGCTAAAATGTCAAGCTGAGACATATCCGTGAGCATGGAATTGTACATGTGAGGTCACTACTCTAGTACATGTGTGTTGGGCTCAATTAAATGTCAGGGGAGGCTCAGGTACATGCTCTCCTCCAGGTGCGAGGGGAGGGGAAGTTGTATAATAAGAACAAGAAGGTGGTAGTACATCCCATGGTGATAAAATAACATTTTACCAGTTAGTGGTGAGGCCCGTTTGGGGTACTCTCGTCTGAATTTTAATAAGCAGAAGGAACCTGGTTAGGCAATCTGTGCTTATTATATTCTTACAAGGCTTATGGTTGTAATTTTAGCAATGAAATGAAAGCCTAAAGTTGGAGTTATTACGGAAAACAAAATAAATTTGGCTGTTTTAAAATTTCCAGGGACTACCTGATAGATAGGCGCTGAAATATCTCATATATATATTTTTAACATCTTTATTGGAGTATAATTGCTTTACAATGGTGTGTTAGTTTCTGCTTTACAACAAAGTGAATCAGTTATACATATACATATGTTCCCATATCTCTTCCCTCTTGCGTCTCCCTCCCTCCCACCCTCCCTATCACACCCCTCTAGGTGGTCACAAAGCACCGAGCTGATCTCCCTGTGCTATGCAGCTGCTTCCCACTAGCTAGCTATTTTACGTTTGGTAGTGTATATATATATATGTCCATGCCTCTCTCTCGCTTTGTCACAGCTTACCCTTCCCCCTCCCCACATCCTCAAGTCCATTCTCTAGTAGGTCTGTGTCTTTATTCCCGTCTTACCCCTAGGTTCTTCATGACCTTTTTTTTTTTTCTTAGATTCCATATATATGTTAACATACGGTAAAAAGAAACAAAGTTGAGATATTTGTAGTGAGGTGGATGGACCTAGAGTCTGTCATACAGAGTGAAGTAAGTCTCATACTTTTAAAAGGATGCTGTCAGAACAAGATACATTAGGAAACTAATTTTGCCAAATAGTGAAGATTTAAGCTGGTTCTGAGTTCCATTCATTGTTTAATTCCATATTTATAATTTTTCAGTTCCGGGTTTCTAGCAGTTGTTAAATCTTGTTGGTGATTCGACTTCCAAAGAAGCATTTCCTCCATAGAAGGCAATGTACCAAAGTGGTTAAGAGCACAGGTTCTAGTGCCAGACTAGCTGTGTCACCCTGCGTATATTTCTTAATCTCCTTTGTCGGTTTCCTTATCTTTGAAAAATGGCGACTTTAGAAACACGTACCTCATTGGGTTATTAGTAGAATTCAGTGAGTTAATATACACGAAGTCCTTAGAAAAACACCTGGTACATAGGGCATAGTTTGAGCAGTGGCTGTTATTATCACTCACTGTTCAAGCTTCTGGATCATTTTAGTTGAAGTATAATGCTGACATTTCGAGGTGACTTTTAAAGAAAGCTATGTCATCTCCAGATTTACATTTACATTTCGTTTATCTATATGAATTATACTCTCCTGATACTAGGCAACCAAAGGAAGTCCAGAAACAAATTAGATATTGGGGCAAATGTCAGTTCAGTTGACAACCATGACCCCAGATTTCAAAACTTCATGTATATCCAGACAGTTTCATTCTTGTCATTAACTGACTTAATAATAAAGAAATAGTTACAGCTTTGAACTTGTACAATACACCTATACTAATAAAATCAGTTTGATATATTAAAGTTCCATGCAAGATTCTGCTTTAAAAAAATCCCACTGTTGAAAAACTAAAGTGGTTTAAGGCTCACTGATCTAAACAAAATAATGTCTTTTACTGTAATGATAATGAGGATAATAATAATATTTTTACAAAGTATGATCTTACCTATGATTTCATGTGTTACAACAGCCCGATAAAATAGGTAGGGTGGGAATTATCATTCCTATTTTAATGATGAGAAAATTAAAGCTCAAAAAGTTAAAATTACTTACTCAGAGTCAAAATGGCTACTGTGGCCCAAAGCCAGGATTCCAATTCAATTCTTGATTCCTCATTCAACGTTTTTTACCCTAGTTGTCTTACAGTTAACCTGCCTAGATATTCCCATTCCAAAGTGGCAGACCTCTTTTTTCCTGGGTGCCTTTGATGCTATGGTTCACAGGGAGGTGCGCCTCTCTCCCCCTAACATGAGGGAGATTCTTGGTGCCCCCTGGTTCTGATTGCCCAGTGCAGTGATTTGGGTGGTGCCACGCTGGACTTAAATGGTAATGTGAGCATAAGATGAGAAGTTAATTAGGCCTTTCGATATCTAATGAGGTTTCACGTAATTTATCACCAGTAGGGAGCACTATAAGATTAGAATTAATGTCAACCCTTGCACGAAGAAAGGATTGTTTGTATCATGAATGTATTACAAAGGTAGATTTAAAATGATTGATTTTAAGCAAGCATGATCTGCCCTTGTAATAGTAGATCATTTCCATCAGTTGAGTCTTTAGAGAGCAGTCATTCAAAACTTGCATTTAAATGTAAAATCAGGGCTTCCCTGGTGGCGCAGTGGTTAAGAATCTGCCTGCCAATGCAGGGGACATGGGTTCGAGCCCTAGTCTGGGAAGATCTCGCATGCCGCGGAGCAACAAAGCCCACACGCCACAACTACTGAGCCCGTGCTCTAGAGCCCGCGAGCCACAACTCCTGAGCCCTCGCGCCACAACTCCTGAAGCCGTGCATCTAGAGCCCGTGCTCGGCAACAAGAGAAGCCACCGCAATGAGAAGCCCGCGCACCACAACCAACCACAACCAAAAGTAGCCCCCGCGCTCCGCAACCAGAGAAAAGCCCACGTGCAGCAACGAAGACCCAATGCAGCCAGAAATAAAATAAATAAAAAACAAAATAAATAAATTTAAATGTAATATCAACATTAAAAGAAATAAGCATTGCTTGCTTGCTGAAGTTAAATTGAAGAGGTTCAATTCCGAATCAGAACCCAGGCTCGCCTGCTTTCTCCTGAATATCTTGTTTCCAAACCACTGCTGGAGTGTTCATAGCATAGAGCTCCTTCTGTCTCCCAGCTCCCGGGTTGCATATGGGACTGCACACACACAGAATAGGCTCTAACATCGGTTGGCTGAAAATATTACAGGGCTTCATTCCGCTTGCCTTTATTTCTCTTGCTTGGGATTTGCGACTGTTGGGTTTTCTTAAAACATTGTTCTGCTTGTAAATACAAAATGAAGATTCATTTCATAAGTAGCCTTCAGTGTATTCATTCATTGTGTTCATAGAGTTTAGAGACATGCAGTAAATACAAATCAGTGCCTACAGTCGATGGACTGAAATATTGGCATTTAGTTGCAACCCTATTACAGTATTTTACTACACACTCAGATGCATCACGCAATGACTTTTGTGCTGCAGAAAGCTTTGAAATGGATCTGCCTTAAAGATAGATGCATTTACACTTCATATGTTTTCCATCTTTTTTTTTTTTTTTTATCATTTTGCCAGCTCCCCAAGCTAGCTGTATTTAAACAAATTCTTCCCCCACAGCCATTTTGGTCTCTGGTTTCACCCTGCCATGAAGTCCAAATGTGAAATTGGCGACAGCATGATTGATCAGTTAGCTGACAGCCTAATCATGAGTGCGGGGTAGAGACACAGCCTCACATCCAGTAAGAGGAGAAGCCAGAATGCAGAGGTATTAAAATATGAATATCTCAAACGAAAACAGAGGTAACCTGAGAGCTTTGACGTTTGAATAAATCTTTCCCCCCGCGATAAATTTGCTTTCCTCTTCAATTTTGTTTCAGTGCTCAGGTTTTCTTATAAGCAGTATATTTATTGAAAAATGCTCTCTCCCTTTACCCCCTCCTCTATCATAGCAGTAAAAGAATGACCCCCCCGGCCGCCACCTTGCAAAAAGACCCTGCGAATGCTCTCTCCTCTGAGCCCTAAGTGACTTGCTAGGGTCACGTCTGGAGTAATATTGCATGTTGGATGAGCCCCATTCAGAAAACAATCACAGCCAGGTTTCTGTTTATACAAGTGCCATTAGGTGGACTTACTGTCACAGTCAGAGGTCAGTTAGCTAGCTAGCCAGGTGTACTGCCCATGGAAGTGAGGATTTTGCAGTTTAAAAAGTGCAGAGAAGCTAGCTGCTGGCACGAAAATCGGGTCCCCCAAACACAGGTTCTATTGTTTTATTTTCCCAAAGAGGCTCTACCCACGCTTACCGCAGTATATACTGAGCCACTATGCCCATTGTTGCTATTGAGTACCAAGTCCATTAACAAAGATTTTTATGGCCTCCAACAGGGCTTTCAATTGGGGGTAGTGGTTGTTTTTAATTTTGCCTTTCCTGTAAGGACTGGCGTTTTAAGGCTACTGTGAAAGTTAATTTACTGACAGTCATAGATAGCATCTATGAAATACAGAATACATTTATCTAGAAAATGCTAGTGTGAGTATCCACATATCAGAATTATGTATATGAAAAGTTTCAAAGTATTTGTGTTAAATATCCAGTGAGATAATGGCTACGAATGCCCTGTTATATATACTCTAGAGTGCCACCACAACAAGATAGTCTTTTTTACAATGATTTTTCGATCCTTCTATATTTTGAATTTATTATTTGGGGCTGACAATTTTATGTATAAATGAGCGTCTCTGAAGTGAAGGTGTGATCAGAGGTTAAGTGATAAGCCAACATGGTAAATGCTAGGCACATCCATTCAGCCTGTGTGAAGAAAGAGGGTAAGGAAATCTGGAAGGTATTGCAAGGCTTTCTGTAATTTTCAAAAAGCTTCTCCCGCTGCGGAGCACAGGCTCCGGACGCGCAGGCCCAGCGGCCATGGCTCATGGGCCCAGCCGCTCTGCGGCATGTGGGATCTTCCCGGACCGGGGCACGAACCCATGTCCCCTGCATCGGCAGGCGGACTCTCAACCACTGCGCCACCAGGGAAGCCCTCCAGTCCTTTTGAATTGACTTTTCCTCTTGTTCAAGTCGTTCAACAATTGCTTACTATTTTTGCTTTATATTTGACTTACTGTCTTGTTTTCATAGTGAGCTTATAAATGATAAATAAAAAGCATGAGCAGAGAAACTTACTGGAAGCTTCCATCACTGAGCAGAAGCTCGCAGATTTGTGGTGTGGTTCACTTGTTTCTTTTATGTAATTTTTGCTCTTTTTGCAGGCCAGCCTGGTTCCCCCAAGAACTTGTGGTTGCTGTTTTTCTAAGTAATTTCTTAGTTCAGGTTCCAGCAATACACATGTGTGGGGCTTCTTGTGCCTTATCCTCTAACATACAGCTCAGAGTCCTGGGCATCAGGAGCAATGGATGCGCCTTGAGACAGCTCAACTTTTTTCTTGTCTGGAAGACCTTACATTACACGATAATATGAAAGTAGAAGATTTGGAATCAGAATCCGACATACGGGTCTCCAATATCATATGATCCTCTCTACACAGTACATAGCATGGAATTTGGCATTACACACCTTGGACCGGGTCCAATGGTGTTCAGTTACTGGCAGTGCTAGAAACAATTTGGTGAATCATGAACTTGACACTACTAAGCAGTTCCATGACTCTGACCCTAAGGATGGTGTAACAGTGGAACTTTAGTGTATTATGTAGAAGGAAAGATAGAAAAAATCTATATGGGAATGTAGGGAATGATCTTGTCTATCTCCTCCTTACTTCTCACCCCGTCCTCCATGGGGTTTAAACACATTCTTTTGTTTAGTCATTCACATTTGTAGACTAGTATTTATGTTTGTTTCAGTGACCCTATGACTCTTAATGTTCCCTCAAAGTCGACTTCAGGAAGAATCTGTTGCATCATTCTGCCATCATAGGCAGGGCCACATAGTAGGTACTCAATAAATTTTCATTTTAGTAATTAATGAAGGCATCTGTCGAGATGAAAACAAGAGTTTCCAAACTAGATGCGTTTTGTTGGTCTTTGACCTTTCGTACCTCTAAATTACTTTTCTCCTTTGAAAGATCAGTCTTAAGCAATATTATTGCTGTTTCTAATTTAAAATTATCCACCTCCTATATCAACTGAGAAAATGTTTATGACGTGCCTGGCACAAATCTTGACAAAAGGTAGGCAGGCCCTGTTAGAATGAAAATTTGTTGAAAATAATGTGACTTCTACTGGTAGGTTCACTTGCATTGAGTAAAATGAAAAAACATGAAAGGTTCCTGATTATGGCATCCAGAAGCTGTAATGCAAACAAAGGAATTGTGGGGATACAGATACTATAGAGAAAAAAAAGATGAAAAGGAAGAAAATCCAAGAAGAGGAAGAAAGGAAAGAAAAATTGTTTTGACCTCTTATTGATTAAAATTCCACCTCATTTTACACAAAGATATTGCCCTTTTTTTGACATTTAAAAATGTGACAAAATGCACATGACATAGAATTTACCATTAACCATTTTAAAGCGTACAACTCAGCAGTATTTAGTAAATTCACAGTGTTGTGCAACAATCACCACTATCTAGTTGCAGAATATTTTTATTACCCCAGAAGGAAACCCATACCCATGAAGCAGTCACTTTCCATTTTTCCTTCTCAGCCCCTAGTAACCAGTGATCTGCTTTCTATCTCTATGGATTTGCCTACTGTGAATATTTGATATAAGCGGAATCATATATTAATGGGAAATTTTGTGGCTGGGATTAGATAACATGGGAAATTTCAGATATATATATATACACACACACACACACACACACAGAGATATATGTATAGGAGTGGAATTGCTGGGGTCAAATGGTAACTGTATTAAAAGCTTATTGAGGAACTACCATGGTGTTTTCTACAGCAGCTGCAGCATTTTACATTCCCACATCCTCATCCACACTTATTATTTTCTATTTTTTAAAAACTGTAGCCATCCTAGTGCATGTAATTCTTTCTTAAACGAAGTGTTTTCCCATACACGCACGTCGGAAGTGTGTAGTATTGTACAAGGCACACGCGAGGCAGTACAGTTGGCTCTCTGTATCTGCAGGTTCTAAATCCTCGGATTAAACCAAATGTGGATCAAAAATATTTTTTAAAAAATTCCAGAAAGTTCCCCAAAGCAAAACTCGACTTTGCTGTACTCTGGCAACGACTCACATAGCATTTACATTGTATTTACAAGTATTTACATAGCATTTGCATTGTATTAGATACTATAAGCAATCTAGAGATGATTTAAAGTATACGAGAGGATGTGCGTAGGTTATGTGCAAATACTACAGCATTTTGTAGAAGGGACTTGAGCATCTCGCATTTTGTTATCCTCGGGGGTCCTGGAACCAATCGCCCCCGTGGATACCGAGGGATGACTGTATATACCATCAGTGCTGGCTGAGGGCAAATGGTGAAGGTGGCATTGTTTGGCTTTCATGCCTCTGCATCCATATTCTGTGTCCTTCCTTTATCCACCTTCATTGGTGCCTCTTCCCTTCTTTTGTCAGGTGCTTACTGTCTGCCTTGGTCAAGGTCTGACATACTTCGACAGACTTGTACAGCACCTCACTCACTAGACACTCCAGTGTCAGTCAGTAGGCACGTTTTTTAGGAGTCAGGGAGTAGACAGTGGGCTGCTATGAGTGACTGTCATATACACTGGTCATGAGCTCATAGTCTGTTGACTGGATAAATGAGTGATGCCCAGTGTGAACAAGGCTCCCACCACAAGGCACAGAAAGGAGTTTTGGTCAGCTGTCAGGAGAGCAGTCAGTCGTTCATTGAACAAGAATTGGCCAAATGCTTACTTTGTGCCAGTCAGTGGGCGACACACTGCTGGTTCAATTTGTGCTGGATCCTGACCTCAAAGAGCTTGTGTTAGACTTGTTTTTACAAGCAGGAGGGCTGGTGTTATGGGTATCCACGTTATCCTCTGATAGGGCTGCCTTGTGATTTGTGGAGAACATGTGTTCAATGACGAGCCGTGTATACAAATACAGTCTGTGTCCCCTGGAAAAAGCAGGATGAACGCAGCAGTACTGTGAACCTGTGACTGATACGGCAACACTTTGACCCCATTTCTCACACCCTGGACCGGCACTAGCCAATGCAGTAACCTGTGTGGCCTTTGACCCCCATTTCTCACACTCTGGACTGGCCTTCGAGCACCCGATGTGGATAGCGCAAATGAGGAATTGAATTTTGAATTATAGCTAATGAAAACATTCTTAACTATACCATACAGTGTTATCAACTATAGTCACCATATTTTACATTAGATCCTCAGACCATGTTCATCTTATAGCTGAAAGTTTGTACCCTTTTACCAACCTCTCTCCATTTCCCCTACCCCTCAGCCCCTGGCAACCACTTTTCTGCTCTGTGTTTCTATGAGTTTGACTTTTATTTAGATTCCACATATAAGTGATACCAGGAAGCATTTGTCTTTCTCTCTCTGGCTTCTTTCACTCAGCATAATGCCCTCAGGGTCCGTCCATTTGCCACAAATGGCAGGACTTCCCTCTTTCTCAGGGCAGAATAATATTCCATTATATATAAACCGCATCATCTTGATCCATTCATTGCCTGACAGACACTTAGGTTGTTTCCATATCTTGGCTGTTGTGAATGAGGCTGCAGTGAACATGGTAGTGCAGATATCTGTTCAGTATCCTGCTCTCGTTTCCTTGTAAGTAACAATTGTAATTAATTTAAGTTTTAAATCTGGTATTTGATTCAGTTAGTGGAAAACTTTTATATTTAGAACAATTATATTGTATATTTAGAACAGTTTGGGTACGTGAATCTCCTCTGTCAACTGTAAATGTTACGAAATCTAAATATAGATCAAATATTTCTGATGAACATTTCACATCTGAATTGGGGTGTGTTGTAAAAATAGACTCCAGGTTTCAGACTTAGTGTGAAAAAAGAATGGAAATGGTCTCCCCAAATAATTTTTATGTAAATTACGTGTGAAATGATAATATTTTGGATATATTGAGTTAAAGAAAAAAAATTAATTTCTCCTGTTTCCATTTACTTTAAAAAATCTGGCTACTAGAATATTTAAAATTACTTCCGTGCCTCACATTGAGTTTCTACTGGACAGTACTGCTCTAGAAGAACACTAGGGTCATCTGATCCTAATATTTAATGCAAGTATATCTGGAGTAAAACTCCCCTGTGGAATTCCAGCTTCTTCCATCATAACTTCCAAGGGTACCATCACCTTACCAAGCTTCTCAAGGCTGACTTCAAGCAAAATGACAAAGAAGTGAAGCTGGGTCTGGGGCTTTCTCAGAGCCAGCTCTCTGAACGTATCCTTTCCCTTTCAGTCCGTGCCCAGGCTCAGTTGTAAGTCCAGTGTGCTCAAATCAAGCTCCCCCAAGCTCCGCTCTGGTGACAAAACCATCCAGTAGAGTAATTCACACTAAAATGATCTTAGTTGAATGTGTTGTTCCTCACAGGGATATTTGCATTCTAAAATTTACTGCCATGTTGTGACCTCTAAATTTGAGAGATACTCTGCAGAGGGGACCTTCCTGACCAGTTTCCCAGTTATAATGAGAACAAACAAAATCCCAGGTCTTCCTCAAGATTCTCTTGCCGTCCCACCTCCTCCCATGGGTAAGTAGCCATTGATAGATAAATGATCCTTTGCTATAGATAAATTTATCTTTTTCATACTGATAAGTGGGATATTTATGCCTAATCAGAGGCAAGATGTGAAATAAATAAATGTGCCCTTAATTTCTTTCTTTGTTCTGGAAAGGATAATGATGAACAGTTTTCCTTTCATAAGGCTGCTAGCTCCTCTAGGGTTGACTGCCTGGGACTGAAAATACCAAATAAGTATTCAGTCAATTCATTTGACTTGACTTTATTATGAGCTCATTTCTAAAAGAATACATCTAATCTCAGTGGAGCACAACCTGTTAGCATGAAGAATTCAGGGGAAGGTGATGGTCCATTCTTTACTCTTTCCAAGGTGACTTATGGCTGGAAGAACTGGACGACTGTTTAAACTGTAACCTACAGCATGGACTCTGTCTCCATATTTTTTTAGGGAATATGTGATCATAGATATGACAAAATGGATATCATTCCTCCCACTGTAGGATAAATGTGTAATCTAATTATGTATGTGAATTTCTCTTAGTTCCTTAGAACTCTTTCTTTGGATGGAAGACTGATCTTTTGTATTTTTCTGTGAGAGTAGACAGAGAATGAAAGACTTTATGTTTCTCTTCCTTGAGCTGAAATGGGGGGACCACTTTGAGCTGCAAAGGGAGGAACAGTCTTAGGACTTTGTGGTTATGTTGTACCTGTCAAAAACACAAGAATGTGATTTGGCAGTACTCCTGGGAGTGTTCATTTTACTACCCCGTTGCCAATGGAGAACTTGAGACAGAATAGGGTTAAGCAGTTTCCCAGTGTTCCACAGTAAATTGGCAGTTGAATAGGGATTAGAATCTAGGTCTTCAAACCTTGGGGACTTCTCCATTAGCTCAGATCATGTACGGCTCAGCAGTTTCTTTCACAAGATCCTCCTGACATGACACATGCCATCAGTCTTATTTTATAACAGATGTTTTGAGGGTGGAGCAGATGGTCTCTTCCCTTCACCCTCCCAGCCCTTGACCCCAGAGAGTCAGATCATGTCAGAGATGGCACTCACAGGCTTCTTTCCCCAGAGGTCCACCTCCCCTTCTGCTCGTCCTTTTTCATGCGCTCATCTTTCCTATGCTCAGAAAAACACTGTTCTCACTGTTCCTTTTTCTTATGAGGCTGTGTACTTTCCCTTGAGGCTTTTCCTGTCACTCGTGTTCTTGTTCTGACTCTTCTTGAGTTTTCGTAGTCTAGTCAATGGGAAGATCACTGACCTCTAAGGCACGGGGCTCCACATCCCATCATGACTCTTGATGTAATGGGTGACATGTGACACGTTGGGTCTTTGGAGAACCCCTGTGGATACCACTTGGGGAGCCCCTGTCCTAAAGTACTTTGAAATTCAGAGAAAAAGAAACAAGGCTTCACCTACAAGTTCCTGATGATCCATTGGCTGTTTCAGCCATTGTTTACATATGGCTTACGTTTGTTCTTGAATGTCATTCTTTCTACATTATTCTTCTTGAACATCTTAAAATGACCTACTGACATTCATTTACTTTCTTTTTTGCTAACCAGTGAACCTCACTTTGTCTTGAGGGAACCCAGTGTGAGATTGTGTGTGCGTGCGTGCGCGCGCGCATGCCTGCATGTTCATGTGTTCGTATGCTTCTACTCATTTCAGGGGATTGTGTTTAGTTGTAGAAACATGGACTCTGGAGGTGGCTTCTAGTGCCCATCTTGATACTCACAAGCTGTGTGCCTTTGGGAAGGTCAGTTTTCTTGGTCCTATATAGGCACTCAGGACGTTGCTGCTGTTGTGAGGAAGCAATAGAAGAAACAAGTTGTATTAGGAAACCATGCAAGGCAAAGAGAGGAAAAAGCTCCTCACTGGTGAACCATCGTCCGCAGTGAGGAACTACTGCCCACTCCCCATTCCCCTGCCACAAAGTGGGCAGTCCTGAGTGGATCGAGAGGCTAGGTTACATGTGAGCTTGTTGCATTCTGAAAACTCCTCTTAGAGAACTAGTCAGCCTTTCTTTCAGTACTATAGACATGCTATCTCATTAACATTTTAATGCAAGCAGTGGTTGGAAGTGATGGCCATTTGCCTCTGACCATAACCAGACTCATTCAATTTTTAAAAATTTCGTTATGTTACTACAAACAGAACAACCTTATAATTAACCCCAATGTACTTTTCTGTGTTGGGCTGAGTGGATATAATCAGAATGGAACGTTGAATTATAAACTGAAAGATTCTCATTTTCCTGGTGAGTCTATCACAAAGCCCTCCTTTGCCCCTTTGTCTTAACATACTGCAATACTTTTATCTGCAGCCAGTAATGGGCCTTGCTTCTACTGTCTTCTGTCCTAACTTGGGATTCAGTTGCCTTTTACTCTCTGCTCATCTCTGTCTGAGGAAGTGCAGAATGCAGGTGCAAAGTGCTGATTCTCCTCGGACGCAACCTTGAAGTTGGACCCTAGAGGGCCCTAGGAATTTTCCAATTATTTATTCCAGTGTTAACATGTTTTATGATCTCCCTGGGCTCGTCTCTGCTCATACTAACTCTGTTTAGGAGATTGGATTAAGTGACCTCTCATTAAGTGAATACCATTGCCCTTGGTTTCTTAATTTGGCCGCTAGCCAATATCTGTTCCTTTCTACCTTTTGGTCTGAAGTGTGTCAACTTTGGTTCTGAAGCTGACTCTGGGATTATTTCAAGTAAGAAAGGTTTGTTTAAAACAATTGAAGGGATCAGTCATTTTTAAAGACTTCATATTATTTGGTCATTGCTTCATCCTCTTTTCAAAGTCTTTTAAAAAAATTCTGGGCTTCCCTGGTGGCGCAGTGGTTGAGAATCTGCCTGCCGACGCAGGGGACACGGGTTCGAGCCCTGGTCTGGGAAGATCCCACATGCTGCGGAGCAACTAGGCCCGTGTGCCACAACTACTGAGCCTGCGCGTCTGGAGCTTGTGCTCCGCAACAAGAGAGGCCCGCGCACCGCGATGAAAAGTGGCCCCCGCTCACCGCAACTAGAGAAAGCCCATGCAAAGAAACGAAGACCCAACACAGCCAAAATAAATAAATAAATAAATAAAATGAAAACAAACAAAAAACCTTTTTAAAAAAAATTCTGGTATAATGGCAGGGAAAGCTTGTGGTAACATTGGCTCTCCTGAATGCACAGCCACCTTGAAATATACTGATTTTTTTTTTTTTTTTTTTTATACTGATTTTTGTATTTTCTTAGAACTAGAGGCAACTTCATGAGATCACTGAACCCAGTTTCTGCTTTTAAGGCCTCTTCCTAAATTCTCCGTGATAGATGGTTGCTCTCAGAGGGTATACAATTCTATAAGAACATTTGATAGCATATTCCAGTGTCTGGGCAGTTGAGGAGTGCGGACTCCTAAAGTCTTGTGTTGCGCTAGAAATTAAATGAGATTCTTGCTTTCCTAATTTCTTTGAGCTAACAAAATACCAGCCAGTGTTCTACTCACAGAGCCTCAGATGTGAGGGTTGTGACATCTATCACTAGAGTTGATTCAGCTGCTCTAGCAGACTAAGAGGCTGTCCTCTTCCTCCCTCAGTGCTCTGGGCTCAGCCAAAGAGGACAACCTTCCTAGTTACTTACAGTGTCGTGGTAACTGGTGGTAACGCCAAGCATCAGCTTGCGAGCTTTGAGTTCGCAAGAGTCGTCTTATCTTACATTAGGATATGCAAGGAGTTTGAGTTCTCGTAAGCACCAGAAAGGCTGCATAATGATGCCATCCTGCCGACATTGACTCCTGTGAGATGCATTTTGTGCAGTTTTCCAATGATGCTCCAGGGACTTCCTATTCCATTAGTTCCCTTGGCACCTTCTAATCTATTTACTGACTTGTGCCATGCCTCAGCACTCCCAGGAAGAAGGGTTAGAATTGATTTCCCTGCGCTAGGCTGCTTGGTGGGCAATTTAATACCCCAGAAGATTTTCCTTCTGGCACTTGGTTAATTTACACAACTTTCAATTTTCTGTGTCACCATGAGGAGGTAACTTGAGTAAGCCTTGTCATTGCTGAGGGTATGGTGGAAATAAAGATGTGGCCGCCCCAAACTTGGCCGTGGATCCCTACCTTGGTGCCGATCTACCTCCCAAGGCACTTCTCTCCTCACTTTCTGCACTTGGGATCCTCCCATCATAGGCCTTCATACCTGTTGGTTTCCTATTTCCTAGTTTTTGAAGTGCTTTCCTTTTCCGTTACTTGACAATGTCATTTGCCTGGCTGCTTCACAGTCCCAACTTAAATGTCACCTCCTCAAAGCTGCCTTTCTTAACCCGAGGGATTGTGGCAGGCCTTGCTGGATCTCCTTGGGAGGCCTTGTCTGAGAGGGCGATTACGCCTTTACTTGCATTATCACTTCACATGTTGAGGAACAGAGAGCAGCAAAGCTTCCTCCAAAGGCAGATGCTGGGCTGGGCAAAGGGACGTGCTTCTCTGTAGCTTGTGCGATTCGCGCGTACTTCTGAAAGATCTTGGGTCACTGAAACCCAATGTTAAATCTATGAATGCCAACAGTCTTTGAGGGTCTGCTGCATGCTTTTAGTCTGGATGACACGTTGAGGAACATTTGATCCATTTCGTATCAAGTTAAACTAGTGACTGTTTATCAAACACCCAGGTGTAGTTCTGTGCTAGGTATCTTGAAGTAGAAACAAATGTATAAGATATAGGCCCTACCTTGTGCGCTGCTCGTGTTAGCTTTGCGATCTGGTTAAGATGAGACAGACAACACACTCAAAAATTAATGACTCCCCTACCCACTGAGATAGGTTATTTACTTTCGTAGCACTTTGAGCTTTTCATTCATAACACGATTTCGGTTTGCTACTACGGTAAGCAGAATTCTAAGGTGGTCCCCATGATCCCACCTCCTGGTGATCAGACTTTTAAATAACCTTCTCTCCTCGAACATGGGCATGGCTTATGACTTGCTTCTTTTTTTTTGGCGGTACGCGGGCCTCTCACTGCTGTGGCCTCTCCCGTTGCGGAGCACAGCCTCCGGACGCGCAGGCTCAGTGGCCATGGCTCACGGGCCCAGCCGCTCCGCAGCATATGGGATCTTCCCGGACCGGGGCACGAACCCGCGTCCCCTGCATCGGCAGGCAGACTCTCAACCACTGCGCCACCAGGGAAGCCCATGACTTGCTTCTAACCAAAAGAATATAGTAGCACAGGAGATAAGATGTCTGTGATTACGTGTCCATGCTTACGTAATCTAGCCTGGTCTTGCTAGGGTCTCTCTTTCTGTTGCTGGCTTTGAAGAACCAAGCTACCATGAATCCTATGGCCAGATGCAAAGAAATTAATTTTGTCAGCAACCTGAGGGACCTGGAAAGTGGATCCTTCCTCAGTGGAGCCTTTATATGAGATCCCAGCCCTGGTCAGCACATTGATTGCGACCTTGTAAGAGACCCTGAGTAGAGGGTCCAAGGAAGCTGTGCCCATACTCCTGACCCACAGAAACTGTGAGGTAAGTGTGCGTTGTTTGAAGCCTCTAAGTTTGTGGTAATTTGTTACACAGCGTAGAAAACTAATACTGCTATTGAATAACTATTTGCATAATTGCAGTCAAATGTTTATCTCACATTTTACAAGTCCCTTGTGGGAAGGAACCATGTCTCTCTCTCACTGCTGTATCCTCCATGCATATTACAACGCCAGACAGAGTTACCACTAAGTAAATATTGGTTGAATGAATATTTTTATGAATATATGAACAAATGAATTTGAACGTCAAGCTTGGTTCTGGGCACCACACATGGAGAGATATGCTTAGCCAATTTTTGGATCTTCAGTTGCGGGTTGGAAGGTGCTGGATGTAAGGAAGAGTGTGTGCATGGTGGTGGCAGTGGGGTTGACGATTATAGCTGCCCCTTTAGGATTATTCTGTGAGGTGGTAGTAAATTCTGTGTCGCTTGAGGTGCTTAATCAGAGAAGGGCAGCTACTTTTTAAGGATGTTGTAAAGGGGATAACTTTATTTAAGTGACTTGCTGTCCAGTTGGGAAAGAAGACATGGAAAGACGATAAATATCAACAAGATGTTATACTGAATGTCAGATATGCAGACAGCAAATCAAATCTAAAAGACCTTAGAGGATGACGTGGCCCTTAAGGGTGAGCAATTAAAGGATAGTTTGTGGAAGAGACTCTGTTTGAAAGAAGAGTAAGCCTCGGATCTGTGAATCCCATGGGTCTTGGGGGGGGGATTTCATGCAGGAGTAAGAGTGTGGGCAAAAGGGCAAAGGCGAGCACACTCTAATCCACAAATGACTAGGTCCACCTAGCCATGTCTTGTTTAAAACCATTGTAGGCTGCGTTCTCTATCCCTGATTACCAAGTCTTTCTGCAGGGGCTAGGCCCAGGTGCCTCCTTGTTTCCACTCAGACACCCCAGGTTCTCTCTGGGCCTAAAAGTGCACAGACTACCAGACCTACTGGTAGCTATGTGGGTTTCTTTTTCAATTATGAATGAGATTATATCAGAGCACTTTAACTGAAAACACAGAGTCATTAGTCAAGAGCTTTTCCAGCCTCAACAGTGAATTAATGTGAAATTTGAATACATTTCTTAGCTTCTCAAATTTTAAATTTCTGCTACAAAATGATAATGCTTCTTGATTTCTCATTGAAACTTCAGGGTGCTAAGTATTAACTAAGAAGAAATAGCGATAACTGGCATGCTCTGAGTTCACTCTATTAACAAAGATGTCACCAACAAAACCAGTTCCTAGACCTTCATTCTCATCCACCACGGTGGGTTTTTTCAGAGGGCTGGGATGCCAGGGAGGGAATTGCTGAAGGCTGGTGATGAAGTATTCCTTTCAGATGGAAAAAAGAGTTCTCCCTATTTCAGAGTGATTTCTTGCCTTTTAACATTGGGTTAGTTACTGATTTATGGAGGAGCTTTTGACAACACCGAGGACTAGAATTCTCTTCACAGCATGGTTACCAGCAGCCTGAACTTTTTCCCTACCCTACTCCTAGGAACTTTGACCCCCAAAGGACCATCCTCATACTTTTCCAAGAGAAACACATATTTCGTTCTACGCTGCCAGGACATTTTAAGGCAAGATGATAATGTAATTTAAGGTCACCTGTCTGGGAAAATATCCATTTGAGTAACAGCTGGATCTTTCTTAATATATGGTCTTTCTCACTGATTGGAAATTTGGAACTGTCTTTTCTTGTGTGGTGGCAGGGGACTGTGCCTGGGACCCTAGATGAAGGGTCTTTGTTCAGAAACTTTCTCCATCTTCACTTCCTCCGGCTCTCACCCCGATCTTGTTGACTTCATCATGTAGTTTTTATTGGTTTTCATATTTCTGTCCCTGAAGTCGAGCACTCCTTGTACTATTTATACTTAGATGTGGTAGACTACCTTAAGTAGATCATGAGCTATTTTGTATGGAATAGGCTTCAATCCTGTAGAAAGAAAAAAATTACTAATTGAGGATCAGCATGTAAACATAGGGATATTACCACTAAAGGCAAATAGGGCGGTCTGTGTGAGCACTACAGAACAAAGAGATGCATATAGGTGGGCCAAGATTAGGAAGGCCAGAATGCAGTCTGTTGTTTGAGTTCAGCTAAGTAAGCTTGATCTGGAAACACTTAGACTGGAAGATAGATGTCCCCCTACTAGGTCAAGCGCGATTCTTCAATGATGAAACACCGTTCTTCAGTACTGAAGCATTATTCTATATCCAGCATCTACCGCAGTGCCTGGAACATAATAGGGGCTCAGTAAATATTCAGAGAAATAATGAAGGAGTCAGTCTTTCAATTTATTTGTAGCCCTGACGGTGACTTCAACTTCAGTCTTGAAAGTACTTCAGATCCAAGGGTTTCTTTTTACAGGAAGTGGTGACTAAAATATGCTGATCTTTGAGTCTAAAAGTGAAAGTTATTGGCACATAATAAGTGCTTGGTAAATATTTTCCAAACGCAGCTGTTAGTGAGGACTCTTATTGCTGCTCTTCAACTTCCAAGATAACCCTCTCCCCATTTTATTCAGTTATCCCATGAATCTTGGTGGAAAGATCAAATGATCTTATACCCAAAGGGAGAAAGTCTCTGAATGCATTTGGTGTACAGTGTATATGGACTGGGTTGGCACTCCCACTCCAATGATAAAATTAGAGTACACATACAGATTATGTACAATTAAAATTAGGTGTGAGCCAGGGTGCTGGTGAGTTCAAAGTAATGATGATGGCCAAAAGAAAAGAAGTGAGTGGAGAAATACTTTCTTTGTTGGAAAGTACTGGTCGTATAAATAGCATTTCATGAATAAGAATCATGTCCTTCAAAATGCTCTTTACACACACACCTGAGCTTCCCATGTAACGAATGGGCAGCGGTGACTGTCACTCACGGGCGATTTGAACTTGCGCTTACACCATGCCAAGGGCTCTGTAACAAGAAAGTAATTGCAAAAAGTCAATATCCATTGCTAGACCAAGTATAGGAAATAAAAGTTCTTATTGCAAGGGTAATGTGGTAGGAAGGATAGCCTTGGGTTTTCTTGTAGTATCTGTACCGAAAAGGCAATGGCCACCTTCACTCCCCTTGTATTTGCTGAAAAACAGCAACCGCTGTTGACCTAGAGCACTTTTTCTCAAAGTGTGATTTGGCATTGGAACCACCGGCAAGCATGTTAAAAATGCAGATCCGTTTAGAGAATTAGAGAAATGCAAATAAAACCACTACACTTCACACCCATTAGGATACCTGCTATTTTTTTTAAAAGTCATAAAACAACAAGTCTTGGCAAGGATACGGAGAAAATGGGACCTTTGTGCACTGCTGGTGGGAATGTAAAATGGCATGGCTGCTGTAGAAATCAGTATGGTGGTTCCTCAAAAAATTAAAAAACAAACAAACTATCACATAATCTGGCAATCCTAATTCTGTGTATATATCCAAAATAATTAAAGGCAGGAGCATGAAGAAATATTACATGTCTATGTTCATAGAAGCATTATTCACAGTGTTCAAGAGGTGGAAGCAACCCAAGTGTCCATCAGCCAATGAATGGATACATAAAAATGTGATATATATACAATGGGGTATTATTCAGCCTTAAAAACGAAGGAGATTCTGACACATCCTATAACCTGGATGGACTTTAAGGACGTTGTGCTAAGTGAAAGAAGCCAGTCACAAAAAGACAAATGCTGTATGATTCCACTTGGATGAGGTATTGAAAGGAGTTCAAATTCATAAAAAGTGCACGGAGAGTGGAGGTTGTCAGGGCCTGGTATACTTAGTACTACTGAGCTGTACACTAAAAAAAACTGAAGATGGGAAATTTTATGCTGTGTTTTTAAATTTATTTTATTTATTTATTTTTGGCTGCACTGGGTCTTCATTGCTGCGCGTGGGCTCTCTCCAGTTGTGGCGAGCGGGGGCTACTCCTCGTTGCGGTGCGCGGGCTTCTCACTGCGGTGGCTTCTCTTGTTGTGGAGCACAGGCTCCAGGCACACGGGCTTTGGTAGTTGCGGCATGCGTGCTCAGCAGTTGTGGCTTGCGGGCTCTAGAGCGCAGGCTCAGCAGCCGTGGCGCACGGGGCCTAGTTGCTCCGCGGCATGTGGGATTTTCCCGGACCAGGGCTTGAACCCGTGTCCCTCTCATTGGTGGGCAGATTCCTAACCACTGCGCCACCAGGGAGGCCCTATGCTGTGCTTTTTAAAGCCACAATTATAATTAAAAAAAAAAAAAAAAGAAGACCCCAGAACCCTACTGCCAGCCTGCTAACCCAAATCTCTGGGACAATGGCACCGGCAGCGTGCATTTAAACAAGCCCCCTGGTGATTTCCAGAGACACACAAACATCTGAGAAGAGCTAAGCTTGGCCCTTTCAATTCATACGGTTCTTTTCGCCTGCATTTTCTCATTTACTACACCAACTCTGCAGGTGGCTATTATTGTAATCACTATTTTGCCAATAAGAAAACCGAGGGTCAGAGAAGCTAAGTGAATCGCCTCAGGTCACAGAGCTAGTAAGTGGTGGAGGCAGGGTTCCCATCTGTGTTCACCTGGCATCACTCTCATTTTCTTTCCATGTGTATCTCAACTTGCTATGCCCGCATGCCTAAGTTTCATTTCGGACATGAAAGCTAGACCTGACCTGCCTTCATGGGTCTGACAGAATATTGAATGTCCCATAGTGGTTTTTGTTCGATCTCTTGTGGTTCCCACATTAGCATTTTTAGAAGATGCTCGTTCTTATTTATTACGATCTGACTGTCACCCGCTCTGACGTGCAGGTGTTTTTTGATTGTATCTGAGTTTTTCTTCTATTTGGATTAATGATCTCCATTTTTAATCCCTCTGTGTATGTAACTTGTGTGGTTCCCTATGTAGATTCATCTGAGGTTTCCTGTATTTTTTTCCCCCTAACTTTTGGATATAACTTTCGATTCTGTTGATGTCTCTCACAAATCTTTATTGAGTTAGTTAATGTCAATCTTCTACTCACAAATCTTTAGTGGCTCCTGAGTAAAATTCTACCAAATTGACTACTTAATACAGGAGTGTCCAAATTCCTTAACCTGGCATGTGGGGACCTCTATAATCTGCCTTCAAGACACCTTTCTAGTCTTTTCTTTTCCACATGCCTGACATCTAATTGGATCTGGAATATTTGTCATCTCATGAATATGCGCTGGATTTTCCTACCTTCCTGCTTTTGCTCCTAGCATCCCCAGTGTTCAGAATGTGTCTTCCAACCGTATTCATCCATCTTTAGAAACCTGGCCCAATTCTGTTTTCTTTGTGACTCTCTTTGCATATGACCCCATCCTAAAACGATTCCTCGTCTGGTGTATTTTTATTGCATTTAATTTGTTCTATGCATAAGATACTGTTTATCAACCGCCTTGATTACTGCAATTTGCATGTGTGCCCAATTTCCACTATTAGATTACAGGGACTTCACAACACAGACCCTGAACTTAAAGTTCTTAGTTGAACAGCAGTACTTTTGAACCTAGTATGTGTCACCCACTCTGCCCTGAGGGCCACTGAGATGAAAGACAGTTCCTGCCCTCACGGGGTTCAGAGCCTAAAAGAAGAGGCAGAGAAGTAAGCAATTTTATATCTTACACAAGTATACCCCCTTGGATTCACCCTTAGAAATGCCACTCTGTACGTATCTTTAACCTTTAACAGAGTGGTCAGTAATCTAATTTCTTGATAATTGATTAAATGTTTCCAACAAATCAAAAACTACTAGCCAGAAACGACTTGTAACTTCTGAGCTAAAACAAACTATAAGTGGAAATTCACTTAAGTGGCCTGTGATAATTTAATTCATGTTCCTAAACTTGGATGAGACCCACCAATTGCTCGTCAATAGTCAATAAACCTTTTGCAATGAGGAATAAACATAGGAGAGTGATAATTTCTTATGCACCAGTAGATGGCTGTGGATTTTGTACTGACGTATTTAGCGGGATTTTCTTTGTAACCTATGATTCTGCTTATCTGTAACTATGAAAAACAAATCAATATGGTATTGGATTCATTTTGGATGGGAGGAGGGTAGATTGGGGAAATAAGAAAAGATCAGACCGAAATGCAGTGACTTCATGAGAAAGAATTACAAACAGATACATGCAGGCTGATGAAATCCGAGAGTGAAACTGAAATCACTGCTGCGTTCAAGTGTTTTGTTTCCTAGCACTTATAGCGAAGCTTAATGAAACCTTTTTTAGGCCTAAGAAAATTGCCCCCATGGACCATACACTTAAGATACATCTGTCAGTTGAGCAGTGTCTGTATTCTAAGTGATTTAAAGTTTATTGTAAAGTAAAAATAGCAAGAAGCGTGGAGTGCTGAGGCCTTTGTTACTGGAAACGACAATAGATAGTGTTCTTGGGTGTTGCCCTGCTTTATCTTTAAAAACAGCGAGGCTGGGCTTCCCTGGTGGCGCAGTGGTTGGGAGTCCGCCTGCTGATGCAGGGGACACGGGTTCGTGCCCCGGTCCGGGAGGATCCCGTATGCCGCGGAGCGGCTGGGCCCGTGAGCCGTGGCTGCTGGGCCTGCGCGTCCGGGGCCTGTGCTCCGTGGCGGAAGAGGCCACAACAGTGAGAGGCCCGTGTACCGCAAAAAAACAAAACAAAAACAAAAAACCAGTGAGGCTGTCATTTGGGCTCCTGGCCCTCTGGGGGAGATGGTTATCTCTGTTACCGTGCATTTGTTTAGCACTCCATGCTGTCAAAGCCCTTTCTTTGTTCACCTGCTGGATATGTCAGATGTATTACTGAGATGTTTTAAGTCACAATTCATTGGTTTCTTTCCATTTTTGGCTCTTGATTAATGTTAAAGGTGGAATTACTAACTGTGTATAAGATCACAACAATATCTTTAGTTAATGGAGCGCCTTGGCAAACAGAAACACTTTTTTTTTGTGTATATATATATATATATTTTTTTTTTTATTTTGGCTGTGTTGGGTCTTCATTGCTGAGCACGGGCTTCCTCTAGTTGTGGCGAGCGGGGGCTACTCTTTGTTGCGGTGCGCGGGCTTCTCATTGCGGTGGCTTCTCTTGCTGCGGAGCACGGGCTCTAGGCGCGCGGGCTTCAGTAGTTGTGGCGCATGGGCTCAGCAGTTGTGGCTCCCGGGCTCTAGAACGCAGGCTCCGTAGTTGTGGCGCACGGGCTTAGTTGCTTCGCGGCATGTGGGATCTTCCTGGACCAGGGATTGAACCCATGTCCCCTGCATTGGCAGGCGGATTCTTAACCACTGTGCCACCAGGGAAGTTCCAGAAACACTTCTGACACGAAGAAAACTGTCTTTAATGATACTCCTCAGCTTGCTAAAACTCTTTTAGAGATTTTCCCAGGGAAACTGGTTCTACTTTTAGGCTTCATGTTTGTCAATTTGTATTTGGCCCTGAATACTATTTACTTAAATTTTAAAAGTCCAAGGTGAATGATGAATATGCATGTTTTCTTAGGGTTTTTCACATGCACTTACATACATGCTTATATATGTATATGTACACACACATGCCTCTCTTGAAATTTTGGAAAAGCTTTGAAGATTCTAGATATTCCAGTGATCACCTAGGCTGTCTCCCTGCCCATTCCCCATTTGATCTTGACCTTGACTCTCTTCTCCTTCATTCCATGCCCCGCCTCCTCTCCTTTCTCTGGTCGCCTTGGGCTTTGACATCCTTCCTTCTGGATCCTCCTCTCACCCTCATGTATTGTGGTTTTCACACAATGTTTTAGCTTTTGTGGGTTCTCTTGACTGTAGTGTTTCTGTTGCCTTATAAAAGAAACTTCCTGCTCTAGCCTTGCTGGTTGAACCAGATGCTGGGCATACATGTCCCCTGGATTACTAGTGTGAGAAAATAAGAGGGGTAGGGGATGAAAACAAGGAAAAATATGGCATTTCACTCTGTGTGGGGCCTGTATCTATGTATGTAATTACTGATAAAATAATTTGTTGAACTGAATGGCCATCTGCAATACTACCGTCTTCCCTGCTTCAACCCTACCATCCAAGCACCATGCCATGCAGCAGTAGAGTGATTTTGTAACGCTGTAAATCAGATAATGCCACTCACCTGAGTCAAAACCCTCCAGTGCAAAATGGGATGATAGCACATTCCTGACCGTGGTCTATGAAACTATATGACCTGGCCCCTGCCTACCTCTCCACCTCATCTCAGCCCTCGCTCCACTCCGCTAACTTTGCTTCAGCCTCCATGGCCTTCTTGCTGTTCCACAAAAACACCAAACTCTTTCCCACTTGAAAGCTTTGCATCTGCTCTTTCTTCTTTCTGAAATACCCTGCCCTCTGATCTTCACACAATGGATTCCTTCTTGTCATTCAGATTTCAGGTCAGATGTCACCTCTTTGGAGAGTTTTCCAGCCACTCAGTTGGATGTGTCTCCTAGTCACTCTCTAGCACATCATCCTGTTTTCATCATATGTTCTTGTTCGTTCATATATTAAGCTGTTCACAGTCACTAGTGCTTGAATTCTATAAGGGCAGACACGATGTCTGGCTTATTCATTTATGAAAGCCCAGCAACTAGAACAGTGCCTGGCACTGAGTGGGATTCAGCAAATATTTTTTGTCAATACTTTACCTTTAAGTGATAGCTGGAGTGTATAAGTACTTAACATATATTAAGTATGCTAACATACTTAACATATTCATTCATTGTTTCTCACAGTGGCCCTGTAAGGTGGTGTGATGATTTGGGAGATTGGGATTGACATATATACACTAATATGTATAAAATGGATAACTAATAAGAACCTGCTGTATAAAAAAATACATAAAATAAAATTCAAAAAACATTAAGATAAATGACATGATCTCCATTACATAGATTAGGAAACTAAGGTCCACAGTGATACATACATAGAAAGAGGTGGTGCTGGTGCTGGACCCCAGGTGTATATGATGCTATGTTGGTTTTCTGTTGCTGTGTAACAAATTACCACAAACTTAGCAACTTGAGATTACACTCATTTATTATCTCACAGTTTCTGTAGGTCAGATATCTAGGCATAGCTTTGCTAGGTTCTCTGCTCAAGGTTTCACAAGGCTATCTGTAATCAAGGTATCATCCGTGCTGCATTCTCATCTGGAAGCTCAATTAGGGAAGGACCCATTCTCAAGCTCTAATTGTTGGCAGAATTCATGCCAGCTTGCTTCTTCTAAGCCAGCAATGGAGAGAAACAGAGTCTCTGCTCCTTCGAGTCTCTGATTTCCAGGAGGGTCTAGATCCTGTTTTAAAGGGCTCACCTGATCAGGTCAGGTCCACCTAGGATTATCTCCCTTCCAACTAATTAGGAACCTTAGTTACAATAGGCAAAATTCACCTCTGCCATATTCTGTTGGTTAGAAATAAGTTACAGGTCCTACTCATACTCAAGAGGAGGAGATTATACAGGGGTGTGGGTCACTGGGGGTCCTCTTAAAATTTTGCCTACCACATGGTGCCAAAGATCACGCTCTTTCTACTCTAATCTGGGTAGAAGATCGGGATCAAGATCCCTTGGAATTTTAAGATATTATAATTGCATAAATAAAAATGAGAAGGAATAAATCCCAAGTGAATGAATGGTTTGAGAAGAGATTCCCCAAACTGTTGTGCTTAAAAATACAATGCGAATCACAAGAACTAAATGGAGCATTGCGTAAGATCGAATCGAAGAGCTTGACCCTCACCTCTCATTTTGGATCACAGTTTGCCTTGCAGTTCTTCACTCCTCCTGCCCATCTCATTTTGTCATTCGGAATGGAGACACTCCACTTTAAAGGTAAACTCATGTTGTCAGATGTGTGCCTTACTGGAGCAAAAAGATGGCCTCTATGGGAAGTGAGCAGATTTAACCAGGCAGCTGCTGTAAAGACATGCTTTTGAAATGCCTTTTTGAATTTTATGCTTTGAAGACTGCAAAAAAGGGATGAGCTGTGTCTAGAGAGTCCACATGTATTCATTCAGTGTCTCCATATATGTGTCAATCCCAATCTCCCAATTCATCACACCACCTTACAGGGCCACTGAGAAGCAATGAATGAATATGTTAATAAAGTATGTTAGCATACTTAATATATGTTAAGTACTTATACACTCTAGCTATCACTTAAAGTTAAAGCATTAATAGAAAATATTTGCTGAATCCCACTCAATGCCAGGCATTGTTCTAGTTGCTGGGCTTTCATAAATGAATAAGCCAGACAAGGTGTCTGCTCTTATAGAATTCAAGCACTAGTGACTGTGAACAGCTTAATATATGAACGAACAAGAACATATGATGAAAACAGGATGATGTGCTTGAGAGTGACTAGGCGGTGCCAGACCCACAGAGCCTAGGCACAGAGGCCCAGCGATGCACAGAAGAGGGCGCCTAGCTTGAGGAGCTTTCAGTTGACTGGGAGAAATAGACGTGTCAGCTGAGTGGCGTAAAGATGTGTGTGAGCTCAGACATGGGAATGGGGGTGGAGAGCAAACACTTCTGCTGTCAAGCTGAGTACAGGGTGAGTATGGGGGACAGCAGGGCTGAGGTGAGAGAGCTAGATGGTATTTTTGGCACCGGTGCAAGCCACAGTGTGAGAAGAGATTTTACACTGTGGGAGTGGCCCTGGAGTGTGTTACGAGTGGCCTCATTCAGAAGTAGGCACCCCGATCAGACTCAATGATGATGTGACACAGTCTGCCATTGTATGCTTCTTATAAGCACTATTTGCTGATGTAAGTAGCATGGTGCTGGAGATGCCAAAGGACCCCCTGTGGAGGGTGTGTGATGTCTGGGACTTTCTTCTATAAAGCTAATCAGTGACAACGTGAGAAACTCCTAATGCTGCTTTTGCTTTTCGTACCATTTCAATGGAAATTATGTATTTGCTCAATCCTGAGTAACCAGCATTGACAGTTTCATAAAATTGGAGTATATGGGAAATAAAAGATACATTTTACTTTTATTCATTTCTTACCCAGTGAAGACCAAAAAAGTGATCCATTTGAATTTATAATATTAAATGTCTTTCAGCGTGAATGTGCCTGCTTTTATATTAGTATGAAATACATGAAATTGATGGAAGGAACCGAAAGAGCACGCAAGTCCCTTGTATGCCTCAATTCCCACTGGGTGATTCTCATGGCAGGGCCGTGAGCGAGTGATGCCGGGCTGGGTGTTTGCAGTGTGGGTTTCCAATGATGCTAAACCTGAAACCCAAGAGGCCAATAGCATCGGCATGTGTGTCTGCACTTACAGGGGTGGGAGTGGATGGCAGCAAAGTTGAAAATGAACTCAAAAGACACCACTCCATCACTTAAAAGTCATGTTCCATAAGGATTACTTTCTTTTTTTTTGGTGGCTGCGCCGCGAGGCACGTGGGGTCTTAGTTCCCCAACCAGGGATGGAACCTGCGCCCCCTGCAGTGGAAGGGTGGAGTCCTAACCACTGGACCACCAGGGAAGTTTCTTCTTTTTCTTAAATAGTAATTCATAATTGACAGATAACATGAATATCCTGTAAGAAGGGCAGGATTTGGAACTCTCCAGATTCTCCCACTTCCTAGCTATTTTTATTTGTAGATTTGGGTAAGTCACTCACCTTTAGCAAATTCCAGTTTCCTCAGTTCTAAAATGGGAATAATTATATTTGTCTCGAAGTTTCACTAAATGAATTCTGTGAGCTATCATATCTAAGGTGCCTAACATAATCTCTGGAGCTAGAGTTAGAGATGGGTCTTAGACAAAGGCAGCATGGAGAGTGGTGAGAGCACAGATTTTGGAATTATTCCTTCATTCAGTAGGCACTGGTTGAATTAGGCTTTCAGTTAGTGCTAGGTATTGGGCTGGGTACTGGATGCGCAATGGTGAATAAGGTTACACGATCACCTCTATTAGAGTTTGAAGCCCAGTGACTGGATACCAGCTCTGCCGCTTAGCTGTTACCTTGGAAAACCATTTCACCTCTCTGAGCTTTAGTTTGCACCTGTGTAAAGTAAGTATCACAATACCTGCACTGCAGTGTTCTTATGAGATAAAAGGAAACAATGTATGTAAAATACTAGGCTTATTGTAGGTACTCAGTAAATGGTGGCGATAGATCATCATCGTCATCAAAATCCCATTGTCGCCATGAGAAATTTAAAGCAGTTGGGGTTGACACTACAGGCTATTTTGGATTGAGGTTCTGTGGGTTTTCCAGTGCCTTCTTTGGTGTTGCAGCACACTAAGTCTTCCCCGTACTCTGCCCTCAGCCCATTTAGGCTCAGGGGATAAATATTAACGTCAACATTCTAAGACCGTATAATTGTAGCCGTTGCAGAAGCTGAATATGGAATCTGTTCCAGCATCCTTAATTAACCAATGAGAAACAAAAGGTAGCTGGTGCCAGTCGGGACCATAACCCTGCTCTTCTGACTCCAAGTTGACTGATCCTTCTACTTTCCCGCTGCTGCCTTACAGAATGAGGGAACAATGCAGCAGACATACAGCAAACTGTACATAACACAAAGCGAATGGTGCCCTAAATATACCCGAGCGTGGACTGAAAGCAAAAAAGAGGGATTGCTTCATAAAGGGATGTTTGTCGTCAAGGTCATTGTGGATCACGACTCTAGTTTTGTAGTTCTTGTGTTGGGGAGGTTCAAGTGCAGTTGGTTTCTGCTTTCCGTGTAGTTACTGGATTCTGTGACATCAACATAAGTCTGGTCTGTGATCAGCTAATTTATATTTTCTGCTGCATATTTTACTTTGATCTTCAGCTGTAGAATGGCATCATGGAAACACACAGGTTCGGGAACCAGTGACAGTGCTGGACTCAAATCCCAGTGCTTGAAGGAGGAGATATGGGGACATATGTATATGTATAGCTGATTCACTTTGTTATAAAGCAGAAACTAACACCATTGTAAAGCAATTATACTCCAATAACGATGTTTAAAAAAAAAATCCCGGTGCTCTCATTTATCCCCTGTGCGGATGACTTGAGGCATGTTTCATAACCTCTCGGAGCCTCAATTTTCACATAAGTAAAATCAAGGAAACAGTTTTTATATTGTGCAGCTGTGGTGAGGAATAGATGAATTAATCCATGTAATGTGGTTGGACCATTGCCTGATACCTAGTATGCACGCAGTAAATACCAGCTATTGTTGTTGCACCCATATTTATGTACAAGACTTTGTCAATTGGCAGTTGCTACCATCTTAGATTTGATGCAAATATTGAGAAGCATGAGACATTTAAAATCTTCTGCTGTGGCGATAATGCTCTAATATCACCTTATGCTTAGACAGCACTCTCACTTTCTAATCTTTCAATATGTGAATAAATATGGATCGAGTGCCTGTTCTGTGCCAGACACTGTTTTATCCCTGCGAAAAAGGCAGGATCAGTGTAATTATCTCCATCTGAAAACGGAGAAAGTGTGTGCACCAAGAAGCTAGTGGATTTGCTTTATGTCACGCTGCTCTTAGTATTTCAGGTGGGGCTGGAGCTCAGATCTTAGGACTTTCCACCCAAAGCCCTTCCAGCTTTATTCCGCTTTTGTGCCTAGCACAATGCGATTGGCCAGAGGCAAGCTGAGTATCAGGGATGCTCCAGGGGGGCTGATAAAAAAAAAGAAGGCTAGGCGCCACGAAGAGCTAGAGGAGAGTCCGAAATGTAAAGTCCAGGAAGGAAGCAGAGTTCAGAGGAGCGGGGAGCAGTCGGGTGTCCGGAGACCAGCGCGGGGAAGGTGGCAAGGTGCAGCCGACGACTTTTACAGATGGCCTGGCTGACCTGAGTGCGCTTCCTGTCTCCATGGCAGCTTTTGTCCTGAGGCACCTTCGGTGCAGAGCTAGGCTTCGGGCCCTGTGCAGGAGAGGCAAACCTTTGTCTTGAAAGGGTTTCTCTTGTCTTGATCACAGTAAAACAGACTAGCATCATTGTAAATCAATGAAGTTTATCATTGCAGGTTAATTACAGGTGAGCACAGACAGCTTTGGCAGTAATTATGCCTGTGAGTGGAGTTCAGTGTGGGAGAGGAAGATTCGGCAAAATGAAACGGGCTGTCCTGTGTGTATCGAGATGGCCGTCTTGACTTCCCCACAGCCACGAGGATGGGCTGTACTGATCTGGCCACATTTTCCCCTTAGCTCCCGTGGTGACCAACTGCACCATTTGCCAGATGGTTCAGTGGGGTGAGGGGACAGCATGAGGCTGTGACATGTGACAGACTGAAGTTAACTGACCCGTGTGGGAATTGGACTGATAGCTTTCATATAAGGCTTTCAGAATCTCATTTCACATAAACTATAGAATTAAAAGGTTATGTAAACAGATCCAAACCAACTGACTTTGGAGTAAAAAACAGCATTCATTCTCATTTCTAATCCTCATCAATTTTTTAGACAGATGTCTGGGGTTAAGGGTTCGCATGAAGACTTAGTCTGAAAACCACAGGGCCCTCACATGGACTCCGAGAGGACTTGGGTACCTATCGATCGCTAGCTAGTGAGAATATACTGTTGGCCCTGAGCAGGCAACTTTAAATGTCAAGAGGTTCAGGAGTAAAGGGTTGACTATCCCCTAAGTCAGAGTCTCCAAATCTCAAGATCCTCAGTACGGTTGGTCTTGATCTGCAGCGCCTCTGCGGAAGAAAATGCTGGCTTTAAAGAGCTCCTTGAATTTCTTGAAGTATGAAATTCCTCTCCAGGTTGAAAGTTCTTTTCCATTTCTGTGCTGCAAATCTGTGAAGCATAGGAATCAAAGTCAAACATGCTGTCGCACAGAAAGTTCAAGTTCCACCTTTAGCTGTGGATAAGGAGTCTGCTTCGCGGTTACCTCTGGTGCCTTTCCAGCCATACTCCTACTGTCAGGGCTAACGACACACGAGACCATCAGCGTTCAGGTTTCCTGTGGTGTCATCCCTATCCCTGCCCTCCTCCCCTGCAAACACCCCCCTCCTCCTCCCCGGCTTGCGGGGGTGTAGACTATTGAAATTCACTTGTCCTTCCTTCTCTACATTGTCTCTAAGTCTAGCCCAATGTTTACATTAAGGCTCCCACCTGCTTTCGGTTGCAGAATGACCTTGGAATCTTTTGCTGCGGGAGCACAGCTCTCTTGCCTTCTAGCTAGTAATTAGTGTCAGGGGATGTAAACTGCACGGGTTACAAATAGAGCTAGGAAAGGTGAGACATGCTTTTTGCTTGGAAATGTTCACATCATGGAATAATTGGAAAACTTGAGTGGTGAGCCCGTGCTATTATATATATAATATAAACATGTATACATAATGTGTACATGTAAATATACATATCTCTATACATACACACACACACACATATATAATTTGTAACAGGATATGGCTAAGGTACAACTCGCCCTCATTCTTCTATTTGGAGCTGAGTTTCTTCACACTGCAGTATTCGTTTTGATAACCGTGCGGAGACAGATGGCATTTTGTCCTTCTTCCAGAACAGAGGAATAGTTTGCCGAGCTATAGCTAGTATAATGAGAAGCCGTGTTAGATGAAGCTGAGGTAAGACCAGAGCATCTGTCAGTCCTCGCGTGCCAGATTGGAGATGCTGCAGACAAAGTAATATTTCAACAAAAAGTTGAAGCGAGTATAGATTTGTGACCAAAATGATTGCATTTGATAACAATGCCATAGCAGATGTCCTAGAGTTCATGCTTGGTTTTTATTACTGCTCTGTGAGTGTTTTTGGAAGCGAGACCTACCGGCACAGCTTGTATGGCGCGTGTTCGTTATAAAATTTTATTTTACAGAAAACAATGAGATGGAAAATTTGTAGCTAATTTGGTACTTTCCTACTCTATCATGTTTCTTCACTTATTTTATTTAGGGAAAGAGTCTATTCTTGCTTGATTTACTTTGGCGCTTTCTCGCCTAATGAAAGAACATCGTGTTAATTTGAAATAGAGAATGAGAAACGCGCGTTAATGTTCATTATCTAATATTATGTTTTCAGTATGGACCATGGGAAGATGCACCTTAACCTAGTCAGCGCCCTCGTTTTCATCCATTCAGACTTTTGTTTTTTATTACTGAGGGTAATTTTTTTAAAAGCCTTTTTAAAGGATCCCTGATTAGAAGAGAAACCGGAGCAAGATGATTTGCCGACTGTCTTTGACCTGTCGTTAGATTAATAGTTGATATTGCCTCAGGAAAGCAATTGTTTCAGATCCGGATGATTTAAGGTCTTTACATATGGTGACGAATGTGTTTTAAGGGTACATCATGCCTTTCTGGCCTGAGTGCTGCATAGGGCAGTGTTAACATGACCGTGTAGGAAAGTCCCTTGCTCACAACGTGTGCATTATATGAAGGACCATTATTCTGGGTTTCGGTGGGACGGGAAACAGCGATATAACCTGATCGCTTTATAACAGATTCCTTATTGGGAGAAGGCAATTATTTTCAAAGGTTGCTGAATGTTAATAAAAGGTTACATGTAGTAGTCAAAATGTTATAGCATCGCTTTTACAGATTGGAAGATAGTCCAATTACATACCAGATTATTTCCTATTACAGGGGCTGTTAGGACCATTCCTGTGCCATCTCTTGTAAGTGAACTATATCCACGGACAAGTGTTCCTGTCTCCCTATACCTCAATGGCTCTTGGGAAACATATGTTTTAGTTTCTGGCACTCCTCTTTTTGCTTCCCTTTGAGGTCTTAACTTGCATTGTTCTATTTCCTGGCATTTTGTGGTGTTGGAGTCTTTGGGTTACGATGAAAGCAGTAGCGTGGTCGTGGGTTTGCCTGAATGGGTTGATCTGCAGTTGTTTCGTGGAGTGCTAAACCATACCCCTGGCAAGTCTCAGTTTGAATTGGAAATGTTATGATATAGTAACACACTAGTGTGTTAAAATAGATAGGCGTGTAATTAAATAAACATGTCTAAGCTGAAAGAAGAAAAATAACCCATTCAATTTTACTCTCATCTACTTAAAGGCAGTCTCTCGCTTGTCTGTTGTCCTTACATTGCCTGCTTTCTCAAAGCTCTTTTATTAAATGATTTTTTTTGGTTTTTAAAGAGGCTTGAATTTTGTGTTTTTTTAAAACACTGCATCTAATCTAAATAATTATCAAATACTTCTAATGTTATGAACGGCATATCCAAGGCACTAGGCTTCTGGGGCTTTAAACTTATTTAAATTTGTTTTTTGAAAATGTTTACATTGCATTGCAGAAAAGTTTGGTGTAGTTTTAACTGTCACACCACAGAGAGTTTCCTTCTCCTCCCCCTGGCTCTGATCAGATCTCTTGCTTGCTTATAATAATTCAGAGGCCCAGAGGAGAAACTTGGCCTAGAGGAGAAACTTCTTTGTATGGCATTCAAGGTCTTTCACATCTGCCCGCCATCCCTCCCCGTCCCTCTCCCATACGTCACACCCTACGCTCCAGTCCTCAAAACCCAAGTCACACCAAGGCTTCCAAGTACTCCACACCACCCCGCCCCGGGCACATGCCCTAGCCTTTGAGTAAATTCCCCACCCTCTGTTTCCTCCTTTAATTGCCCCTGTGAGACAAGACACTCATATTCTGGCACTGAAATTCTTGAAATTCCCAAATAGGTATCCTCATGTGAACTGTTCTACAAGTTCCAGGTGCAAATATAGCTATACCTCTCCTTTTTTCCAGTTCATTGCTCAAGCTCCCACTTGCTCCTTAGCAGGAAATGCAGTATCTCCCTCTTGATACCTCTCTTTCCACCCCCACCACATGTCTAACAGGTCTGGGGGTTCCCAGAGTTCAGAGACGTGGGGCATCATCCTGGCTTTTCCATCCGAATAAAGGGAAAACTGGAATCTTAAGTTCACTCTTGCTGTTGTCATGCGGGGGGCGCTTTTGAAAGTTGTCAAAATTCAGAGGTTTCAAGGTGATTTTTCTTGCACCTCTCACATAGGAAAAAAGAAAAATATACATTTGATTTCCATAGGCCATCCCGCTATCCTAGTATTTCAAAAAAAAGGAGAATTTTAGTGGCAAAATATTTGTTCCTGATAACAGACAAGACCCTACATTTGAATAACTTTCAAAATATATTCATATGATATCAACAGAGCAGGTCAAGTTGCCCCTTGGTATAGATGAAAAAAATTGAGGCTCAGGGAAGTTAAGTAACCTGTTGAAGGTTCTAAAGTAAGCTACGTCATAGATTTGGGCCCAGAACCTGTTTTTGACTGTGCCTCTCCTTTAGATTTCTGCTTTTGCATTTTGCATCGTATTTGTTCGCCCTTTGGCGGCCTAGCTCCGCCTTTCCTTCAAAGCTTGGGGCCATACTATGGGCTGTCTTTGCTCTGAGCTACCTGGAAGGTGCACTCCATCTGGCTGGCCCCTCAAAATCCAGCTCTGACCACTGGGCTCACAGCAGAGGCAGGGAGGGAAGAGTTAGGCCACTTTTAGACCCATTCTGATCAAAGGAAGATGCAACCAATTGAAAGACCACTTTCTCCTAAATGACTTTTCACGTTATGATCAAATAAGCATCGTTTGCCTTTTCCTACTTTAATTATTTAAACCCAAGATAGAAAGTAAATTGTTTTTCTGTTTTATCTGCCCAGATGTGACTAGCAACCAGGGTGACGATTCTGTGTCCATGTGGACAATTACTGCGCTCAGGAACTTACTTTTAGAATGACTTTTGCCATTATGCCACTTATTAAGCAAAATGTGCTAATTAAAAACAAGAAATCAAAGGACAGTTTGTGAAAGAAACTGCCTGCAGGGTACGAAGAGGGCAGACTGTACTCTCTCAGGGCCAACGCTTGGGCAGTGTTTCTTATTGGATAAGTAAATGGCGTAGGCACAGTGATGACCCAGGGAAACAGCCGCAGCCTCATTTCATCTTCTGATAACTTAATCCTGCACATAATGCTAACCTCAGACCCTGCAGTATAGCTTTTGCAAGACCAGGGTTGGCTTGAAAAACAGACAAAGAAATAGTAAATAAATTCAAGATTGAAAGAAATTATTTGAATCCTTTTTTGGTCAAAATAGGCCTATTCACACCCCCAAAATAAGCTCAGTGAGACTAACAAAGTTTACAAATAAGCGACTTGGCAGAATCTATTTGTTCTGCCCTCAAAGAAACATAACTTTAGAAAGGGTAAGATTCCCCTGGGAGCGCTGTGAGGGAAGTTTAACATAAAAATGGGTAGCAATATTGAAGAGATATCTGTACCCCCAAGTTCACTGCAGCATTATTCACAATAGCCAAGATACGGAAGCAACTTAAGTGTCCATCAGTGGGTGAATGGATAAAGAAAATGTGGTATATGTATACAATGGAATATTTTTCAGCTGTGAGAAAGGAGGAAATCCCGCTATTTGCAATAACACGGATAGACCTTGAGGGCCTTATGCTAAGTGAAATAAGCCCTACAGAGAAAGACGAATACTGTGTGGTATCACGTATATGTGGAGTCTAAAAAAAAAAAAGTCAAAGTCATAGAAACACAGAGTAGAAAAGTGGTTGCCAGGGGGAAATTGGGAGAGCTTGGTAAAAGGGTACAAACTTCCAGCTATAAGGTGAACAAGGTCTGAGGATCTAATGTAAAAGTTGTGACTATAGTTGATAACACTGTATGGTATGATTTGCTAAGAGTGTGGAATCTTTTCACAGTGTATGTGTATATCAGATTATCACGATGCGTACTTTAAATACCCTGCGGTTCTGTCAATTACACCTCAATAAAGCTGAAATAAAAACAAAACCAAAAAAAATGGGTAGCAGATCCCAACGTTATGTACTAAGTTTGGATGAGTCTCATTTCCAGGGGTCTGCTGAGGCAGTCCCGGGCTGTACAGGTAAGAGGTCACAGCTAGCCTTGTTCCATGTCACCATTCCTTATAACCCCTGTGCCTTAATAGTGACTCGTGGCCAGTATTAGAAGAGTTTCCATTATTTAGATCGCCGTTTTAGACTAATATTCAGACGACGCATTTGCATGCTGCTGACTTTGGGTAGATCACATCTCTTCTTTGCACCAAGTATGGCTTTTCTACATTTCACTGTGTTAACTCCTATTCTTAATAATATTTTTTATTAGTGTCCATTGAAAGAAACTGCGGTCTTTTAGGTTTGGTGCAAAGATATTAAGTGGTCCCAACAAATAATAACATACATATCACGCAGATCTGTACCTCAGAATGCCAAGTCACATAGATCTGTACACTATGTGCAAATCGATGGAGAACCAGAGTGCGTGCATATTCTACATCAATGCTAGCACACTATATATGTAATTCTGTAACCTACTTTCATCCTTCAGAAAACTCGAAAAAAAAAAAAAAAAAGATGGCGGCAGGAAATGGTTGCAGACATACTTCCATGTCCAAAAAAAAAAAATCACCTTTTTTATCGGCTGCATGCTAGTCCAGTGTGTAGCTGTGTGTTAATTTATTTAACCTGACTCCTGTTGAGGTACATTTGGATTTCTTCCAGTTTTTCACTATTCCAAAAAGTGCTACATTGTTAACAACATTCATAACATAAACATAACGTTCATAACAAACATTGTGATTGTCTGCTTCAGGCTGACCTTGTTCAACGTTGCTTACGTGGGAAGTAAGTGAGCAACAATATCTAATTGTTTTTATTTGTGCTGTTTAGATGGTTATTGAAGTTGAATATACCTTCATATGCTTTCCACTTGCTTTGCTATTCTTATTTTAAAAGATACCTTTTGCCATTTTTTCTGTTTTAATTTCTTTTTTCCTTCTTAAATCTTCAGTTTGTAGGAGCTCATTGTATATTGGGAATATGTTCTTTTATATTATCATGTGGTTGAAAATATTTCCCCCAGTTTGTCATTTTTCTTTAAATTTTGAGATGTTGTTTTACTACATGTAAATTTTTTATTTTTTTATTTTTTGCGGTACGCGGGCCTCTCACTGTTGTGGCCCCTCCCGTTGCGGAGCACAGGCTCCAGACACGCAGGCTCAGCGGCCATGGCTCAACGGGCCCCGCCGCTCCGCGGCATGTGGGATCTTCCCAGACCAGGGCACGAACCCGTGTCTCTTGCATCGGCAGGCGGACTCTCAACCACTGCGCCACCAGGGAAGCCCCTATATGTAAATTTAAAATTTTTAGTTTCTGTGTGTTCGAATTTTCCAGACTTTTAAGTTATGGCTTCTGGTTCTTGTGACATGTTAGACGTTTCTCACCTTAAGCAAATGATCTTTTATGTCCTTTATGGTATTGCTTTATTGTTGTTATATTTTTGATCCATTTGAACTGAATTTGATATAAAGAGTCAGGCAGAGTTTCAACTAATAATGTAGCTTTTGATTTTATCTCATACACAAACTTTAGTGTTAGTTGGGGTTGATTTTATTTTATTTTATTTTATTTTTTTTTTTGCGGTACGCGGGCCTCTCACTGTTGTGGCCTCTCCCGTTGCGGAGCCCAGGCTCTGGACGCGCAGGCTCAGCGGCCATGGCTCATGGGCCCAGCCGCTCCGCGGCATGTGGGATCTTCCCAGACCGGGGCACGAACCCGTGTCCCCTGCATCGGCAGGCGGACTCTCAACCACTGCGCCACCAGGGAAGCCCTGATTTTATTTTTAACCTTGATTTTTCTCCCATTTGTTATCCAGTTAACCAAATACCATTTATTAAATAATAATTATTTTCCTAAATGATTTATCATGTAGGCACCTATGATAAAATTACCCTATATAGTAGGTCTTATTTCTAGAATGTAATGATAAAATTACCATATATAATACGTTTTATTTCTAGAATGTATTTAATGTAATACTTATATTTACTTTTGGAGGCTGTGTCACTTATTAGAAAGAGCGTAACTTTGACGCCAGTCATACCTAGGCATGTTTAGATCATTTTGAAAGGAACTTTTTTTGAGTGCCTACTAGTTGCAGGTATCTTATATACAGTTCTATGATCTCTAAGCGGTTTGACCTTAACTTCTCTGATCTTCACCTGTGACATTTGGATCATATACCTACACCCTAGGGTTTTTGTGAGTCTCAAATGAAAAAATGTAAGGCAGTCCTTGCTTTCTGTCCACAATAGTGCAGCACCATAAAAGTGACGATGTAAGCTGAAACCATGCCAAGCGTTCCCACTGATTAATGGGGAAAATTGTGATTGTTCCATGACCTTTAAAAATTTTGTCAAAACATTACAAACTCCTTTACTGCTAGTTAAAAGTACATAGGGGAATGAAATAAAGCTATAAAATGAATATTTATTTAGTGTTCTATAATTTAAAACAGTAGAAACATTGAAAATTAAAGTGTTTATTAAATTTTTCTTTATTGAAAAAAGGTATCAAGAGTAGTTTGAACAGTATTTGCTTTCTTGTTGTGTAACTTACAATATGGAGCAACCATCTTTTCTATGCCTTGGTGAGTGGTCGTACTCTTTTTTCAAGTTTGGGTCAGTTTTCAATATTTTAACCTTTGTGCTTTCAATATGGTGAAATATCTCCAAGAGTCTCTTCGATGTGAAAAATTTTGCCATTGTCACTTCCTCTGGGACTTCATCGTCTTTTTCTCACAACTATTGTTTTCATATTTGGTGATTAACTCATCTTCACTGGGGTCCTCTGGCTGCATATCCAGGGTCTCTTGAGTTGCAGCAGTGCAGCAGTGTCAACAGTCCCGTGGTAAACAATTTCTTCTATAACTCCGTTTATGTTTGATTCAGTTTTTACTTCCAGTGTTACCACATTTTGTTTCTTTGCTTCACTTTCATCTTTGTTGGCTGATTCCCTCTTTCGATTATCCATTTTTGTAAAATGTCACGTGGTTTAACAATGACCCACAAGGAGGCAACACAACCGTGACACACTTCGCTGTGTGTCCCTTTACTGAATAACAGACACTCGGTGACCAATCACAGACTTTGAAAGAAGTGACGTAATTGATCAGTAGTCATGATGCACATCTGTTATTTCTGTGGTGATTTATGGGGTGAAGTGCTAACAGTGAAGCTTGTAGTTTATGCAATTATTCACAATTCCTATACTGTGATAACTGAAATTTGAACGTGTGTTTTGGAGGACTGTTCCTTAACTAAACTGAGGTGACTGAAATTTGTGCATATCAGAATTGTGTGAAATGAGGACTGCCTCTAAAGTATATACCATAGTGCTTGACATATAGTAGGTGCTCATGAAAGATAAGCTCCCTTTTCTTTTCCCTTCTGATGGATCTAAATAGCCCTACACAAAACTTTACCGTTGATCGGGGTTACTCATTGAGTTCATTATTTGAGGAAAGGAGATGGATTTGGAAGGAAATCTGTGAATATATGACCTGCACAATATGTTTGATTTCCATATTTTTGCACCATAACTATAGCCTTTTCCTTCAGCTGCTACTAATCTCCCCACACTCCCTCCTATCTTCAGGGTTTCCTTCACCAGTTTGGGGCATTCGTTTATAATCTTTGCAGGTTGATTTCTGCTATCCACCCTGACAATTTTTGACAAAACTCAAACATTTATTGGGCTTCACATCTAATATTTCCAATTATTATTTATAAATATGTGAGTTTTAAAATTAAATCTTCTCTCTCAGAAAAAAACAAATGTTCCCAAATCACACAGACATTGTTAAGAGAACAAGTGTGTTTTATCAGTAGGAGCAGAACTAGGTAGGAGACCAAGCAGAACGTTGATTCTAGTGATGATGTCTTAAAAATATTACTTTTAATGGTATTGGGTTTGAATTATTTATTGGCTCTAGGTTATTAGAATGTTGAATTTATTGTGGAACCTTGAAATGTGTTGCTCCCTCTTTTTGCTAGCACCTTGGGACAGGTACGCCATTGTTGCGTTCCACTTCTTCCCCTGTAGGTCTTAATTTAGTATGCGAAACGACTCCGAAATACCAGTTGTAGACACGTCATGGTTTATCTTCCACAGAAAGGTGGACCACCATTTTGCCATTCTTCAGTGAGATTCCAATTGCTGTTAAGTTAAACTTGCTAGAAACAATAGTAGTTCTCTGGCATGATGACTCTTCATGGCCATCTGTTAGGGTGGCACCGTGCCCACCCATAGGGTGGTATGCCAGTTTCAACAGGGCACAGGTGCCAGCCAAACATAGGTTTAGAAGGATAGCCTGCAAGAACTCAGCAAGGAGATCCTCCAAGTGGTTAGTGATGCCAAATTAGACCCACATGCTTCATTACAAGGGATCACATCTGTTGATGCTTGTGGGCATTATATTGTCAATTAAGGCTTTCTTTTTCTGTTTCTTTATTCATTCCGACTCTGGACTGGGAATACAGAAAATCAGGGGCAAAATTTGTCCTCGACCAGCAAAACAATCAGTGTTTCCCATGTCTTCCCCTGATGTCTGTCTTCCGCAGTCCCAAATTTTATTCTAAATTATGTGAATACTAGGAGACACATGACGTTAGCTTATGAGGCTCTCTGTTGTTAAAGATAACATTTAGGAAACAACCAACCAACTCAGTCTCAGATTATCAGCAACATTCGAAGAATTTATCTGCTGGAACTAGAGACTGTGATTCCAGTTAAGCCTGTGTCTTACGTGTTATCTGTTATTTCGTTATTGAAGGATTATTTTCAACCAAGAATGAGACAGACCATAATGAGCCATTCATTATCCAGTGTTCTTGTTCAGGTCTGGGCTGCAGTGCATGGCTTGAGTCCAGAATAGTGTTACTACACATTTGTGTGTTTCAAACTACATTACAGGTTAGGTACATGAGGCATGAGGGAAATACAGCTATCTATGCCATATAGAAGGACAGAAAGCTTGAAATAAACATCTTGGAGATTTAGGAGCAGAGGCAGGGCTGGGGTAGGAGGCATTTACTGCTGTATAGTAGAGACCGTGGTAGTAAGAAAGAGCCTGTCCTTTAATTATGGGGTGGAATATTAAAGGTTACGTCAGCCACTTTCCTCTCCTCCAAATGTCTGTGCACCCAGATTACAGATAAATTCATGAAAAGTTAATAATATCATAGCTTTCGTGGAAAAGAAGCTACAGATTTGGGAATATATTCCTGTTTTTTGGGGTTGCTATCTTGCCATGGCAAGTGTTTCTTCTCTTTCCATTTTTCCCTTGGTAGCACTACCGCAAGCAGAAACCAGAATTAGCATAGAAACAGCCTGAAGGGATGTGGATGGTGGCGGAGGAAGAGGAAGAGAGCAGAATGGTAAGCACACCAGGCTTTGGAGTCACAGAGACCTGGGTTTGAATCCCAGCTTTATTAATTACGAACGCTCTTATTAAGGCTACTAGCTGCTACTACCAGCTGTGTGACCTTGGGCCAACCACTGAAACTCTCTTCTGGTCCTCAGTTTTCTCATCTGTAAAATAAAGATAATAATACATATATAAGGTACCTGGCACACGGTTGGCACTCAACAAATGGTAGGTATTAGTATTAGGGTTATTATTTTTAGGGTGTAGAGTCAAGGAAAGGAAGGGGTGGCAAAGGAATGATTTTATTTTGTCAGCATAGAGCCTATGAGGGCCCACTGGGCCCTTCCTCAGCCTTATTTTGGAGAGCTGGTGTTGATTTCCCGCCATATTCACCACACCCGCAGTGGCTGTCCTACGTGCTCGTCTTTCTCCCCCAGCCTCTAATCCCAGCATGGTGGCCCTCGCCATGCACAGCTGACCATCCTCCTTTTTTGCGTAATTACCCTTTCTCTTTTTTGTGCTATATTTAATACACAAATGAATGTATGTATGTATATATACAGATAGCTAATAAGTTTTATGTTGGGTATAAAGAAAATTGTGATGAACACCCATGTACCCACCCTGAAGCTTCCGAAACAAACATTACAAACACTACTGAAGCTTCCTGTATGCCACCCCACCCTCATTTAGTCCCCTCTGTCCCCACAGTGGCCAACACTACACTACTCTGAGTGTTCTTTTTATCATTTCTGTTGCTTCCCGTTATAATTTTATCACATATGTGTGAATACTTGTCAGTGCTTTTGAGCATTATATGCATGGTGTCATACTGCCTGTTTTTCCTTCTGCAAGTTGCTTTTCTCACTCAACATTAATTCATCCATGTCGATGCATGTAGTTCCAGCTCACCCATTCTCATTGACATAGTGTTTCATAAAATAAGTGTAACGTGCTTATTTATCCATTCTTCCTTTGATGGCCATTTGGACTGTTATCTCTTCTTTTGGCTGCCAGTGAACACTCTTAAACACACCTCTCCATATTCGTGTGCAAAAGTTTATTTAGGTATATACCTAGGAGAGAGTTTTAGGCAACTTTTCAAGAAAAAAATTTTAAATTGTTAAAAAAAAGCAACATCGATTAATACATCCACCAGCATCACACAAACTTCTCTCAGCCCCACATCCTCACCAGAGCTTAGTGTTGTTGGACTTTAAAAGTTTTGCAAATCTGCTGCTGTAAAACTGTACCTCATTTGTGGTTCTAATTTGCGTTTCCCTTATTGCTAAAGAGGGTGGGAGTTTTCCGTGTTTACTGACCGTTCATGGTTATTATTTGGTGAAATGCCTGTCAATGTCTTTTGCCTGCTTTTCTGCTGCCTTATTTGAAGTGACTGTCTTTATCTTTAGTAACACTTGTTGCCGTAAAGTTGATTTTATCTGATATTAATGAGTGATTCCACCTTTCTTTGAGGTCACAGCAGCACAACGTAGCTTTTCCCGCTGTGTTACCCTATGTTTTAGATACGTCTCTTGTAACTAGCCGATAGTTTTTTAAAAATTCAGACAACAATCTTTATCTTTTAACTGAAGCATTTAGTTCATTTACATTTAATGCAACTGATGACATACTTGAGTTAAAAAAAAACTATTGTTTTTATACTTTCAATTAGTCTTGCCTGTTCTATTTAATTTTCCTTGCATTAATTGCTACCTTTCACAGTGCTTCCATCCCCCCACATCTACTTGTTTAGAATTTATACACCCTATGTTTATTATTTTAATTATGTATTTTACTTCTATTAATTTAGGTTATCATATGCATATCTAACTTACTTATTAAAGCCTAATGACAATGAATAATTTTACCTTTCCCCTGGGGAACGCACAGAACTTCAAACATTTTTACTCCATTCGTCCTCCTCCCAGCTTATACTACCATCAAATATTTTATTTGTATCTGTTTTTTAAGCCCACCGGATGTCATGACTAGTTTAATACAATCAGTGCTCATTACATTTGCCCACACATTTACTATTTCTTTTTTTAATACTTCTTTCAGCTCAGACCTTCCATCTGTGATCACTGTCCTTCTGCTCAAAGTATATGTTGTAGAATTTCCTTTAGTGAGGCTCTGCTGGTGGTAAATTCTGTTTTGGCTTTTTTTTTTTTTTTTTTTTTTTTTTTTTTTTTTTTGGT
>NW_020171801.1:389681-408178 GCF_003031525.2 Neophocaena asiaeorientalis asiaeorientalis
GACCTCTCACTGTTGTGGCCTCTCCCGTTGCGGAGCACAGGTTCCAGACGCACAGGCTCAGCGGCCATGGCTCACGGGCCCAGCCGCTCCGCGGCATGTGGGATCTTCCCGGACCGGGGCACGAACCCATGTTCCCTAGCATCGGCAGGCGGACTCTCAACCACTGAGCAACCAGGGAAGCCCCTGTTTTGGCTTATTTTTAAACGTCTTTATTTCCCCTTCATTCTTGTAATATAGTTTTCTGGGTATGGCATTTTTTTAGCATGTTGAAGTTTTTATTACAGTCTCCTCTGGCTTCTTTAAAGGATTTCTCTTTTTCCTGTGATGTGTCTGGGCATAGATTTCTGATTTTTCCCACTTAGGAGTCGTTGTGCTTCTAGAATCTATGGATTAAGGTTTTTAGTTACGGAAAATTCTCTGCCATTATTTTTTCAAATACTGCCTCTCCTCCATTCTCTCTAGTTTTTCCCTCTGAGTAGAGTTATGCTAAACCTTTACACACTGCATTCCAGATCTCTTAGCTTCAATTTCATATTTTCTCTGTGCTCCAGTCTAGGTAATTTTTCCAGTCAGTATTTTAGTTCACCATTTCTGTCTTCAGCTATATTTAATCTGTAGTTTAAGCCACCCATTGAGACAGTATCAGCGGTTGTATTTATTTTTAGTTCTGTTTTTAATTCTCAGATTATTGTGCTCGTTGATAGTCTTATTTTCTGTTCTTTTTTTTGCTTCTATCTTTGTTTTTTGAAGATTCATATTATTGTATATTCTCTCTTATCAGTAATACCTGTAATCCTTAAAGGTTTACCTCTGTTCTTTCTTGTTTCTTCTGAGTCTTGTCCACGGTAACTTGTTCCTTTGCGTGTTTGGTGATTATTATCGTGTTACTGTTTGACTGTACTTGTTAGTCTGTGCGACTCCTGTAGGTCTGGGTTGAGGGCGCTTTATGCATAGATGACTTATGTGCTTTTGCTGGTTGACCGAGGTGCTACTGTACTGAAATATCTTCTAGGCTTGGTGTTTCCCAGTCACGATAGTTGAATAAATTCAAATCTCAATTCCTTCTAAAGGAGATCTCTAGAAACAAATTCTTGAGGTAGGGGTGTGGTAGAGGCTATTACTGTTACTGCTATTACCATTGCTGTTGCTATTGGTTTCTGTTCATCTGCTATTGTGGTGAGGAATGGTTTCCTTGTGGGCTTGCTCTGATGGCTACCAGGTTTTGTTTCGGGACTGTCTTTCACTGATGATGTACCACCTTCAGGAGGGCCAGATTTAAGCAAGGACCTCAGGTGCATTTTCTCCATTTGCCTAAGTCCAAGGATTCAAGTTCATTTCCAGCTCCCCAAACTCTAGGTTGCTGGCTTATTGTCACCCTGAGCCCTCTTGCCGATTTCTTCCCACTCTGCTCTGGTTTCAGATTTGCTCCTTCTTCTACTTCCCCCTCCTCCTGCCCTCCCCTGCCTCTCTTCATCCCAACATATTGTTATAATTCATCCAGCGTTTAGGAGTTTTGAAGTAGGAAGGCTATTTAGAATATCTTATTCACAATATTGCAAGAGCAGAAGTCTACCTTTCTCTTAATTTGCAACTCTCAAATTATAGTGCCTTTTTTCTTGCAAGTTAACACCTCTTCTCCCGTTCTTGACCTTGTCTCTGCCTACCTCCTCTGAAACCTGGTTTTATTGTGTCTCTCACAAGTCTATTTCACCTTCAACCTTTCTTCCCTTGTGTATTCAAATACCCTTGGGTCTCCTCCCTCCCAAGATAATCTTCCCACAAATCTGTTACCTCTCAAACTACTGTTATCTCCCATTTATTTAATTAATCAGTAAATATTATTATAAATTTGTTATGTACCAGGAACTACACTGGGCTTTAGATGTTGTCACGTAAGACAGTTAAGGTCCCTTCCAAATTGGAACTCAGGTTTGTCCGACTCTGAGGTCTAGAATCTTTCTACTACAGCTCATTTCATGACTTAAGAATGGTCAGATGTATTGATATATTAACTTCAGAAGCAAATATTTAAAGAATACCTACTGTGTACCAGGTAATCTTCTAGGGGTTATGATACAACAGGAAGAAAAGGTGAAACATGACCCTCACTCTCATGGAGCTCGTGGTGAGCAGTTAAACAGAGGAGATATACAGGGTACCAGGAAATGATATAATAGAGAGATGTGATCTATTCTGGGGGTCAGAAAAGGCATCCCCAAGAAGTAACAGACTCACAGGGAGTGGTCAACCCTCTCTGCTTATACTTCCTCACTACTGGTTCAGCTTCATCTTGTCGCTAAAATGCTATCTTGAGGATTTTTAATGACCCCCAAATATCTGAATCATGGCTGTTTTCCACATCTCTCTCTTTTTTTTTTTTTGACGTGGACCATTTTTAAAGTCTTTATTGAATTTGTTACAATATACATGCCTTGAAGGTAAGGAATGCTTTGTATGTATCCTTTTGTATCCTATAGGCTTGCTACTCAGTGTGGTCCACGGCGCAGCAGCACTGAGTGTGTCACCTGGGTGCTTATCAGGGATGCGCGATCCCGGATCCCACCCCAGAAGTACTGAATCAGAATGTGCATTTAGAGAATCCGTGGGTGATTCTTGTGCGCGTTAAAGCTTGAGAAGAAGCTCGAGTAGTGCCTAGAACAGTTTGGCACATAGTGAGTACGTGGTAAATGTTTGCTGACTTGAATTACCCGGAATAGACAGCGTAGCAGAACAGATTAGTGCTTTTCCCACCTCCCTCAGGGATGCAGCTCTTCAGATTGCTTCCTGCATCTTTTTTGCAATAAACAATAGGACTCACTGAGTCAAGACTGAGTCAGAACACAGGATTAGGTGCACTGGGGAGATAGCAGAAAGCAGGAACACTTCTCTGGAAGAATTTGAAATCTAACTCAGCAGACGAGACAGGCTCGCTGGGAGGATCATCTGAGTTTGGGGTGACTAGATAATAGCCTGGTTACAGAGCAATTCTGCCAAGATATGCAAAGCCCCCCACCGCCTGTGGAGGCTGCAGCACAACGAGGAACGTTTCTCTGTCTCCTTCTGGAGTTTTGGGCACCTCTCCTCTTGGACAGTTTGACTTCTTCTTCAGAATCCTAGGAGGGAGATATTGGTCGGGAGTATTGCCTGGTACCGTTAGTCGCCCCAGTGTAAGGGACTGCCCTGAGTTTGAGCACATCAAGTCAATGAATAGGCTTCTCTGTCAGACATTTTCTCGTTCCACACTTGATGGTACAATCTATGTACGTAGGCCATTCCTGGCTTTCACTGACAGAGAGAAAATGTTCATTTAATCAGTAATTATTTTTAAAACATTTATTTAAACACTTACATTTAAACCACTTCATTCTGGAAAGGGTTTGAGACAGTTTACAACATTAACATCTATGTGACTCATATGTGAGGAAAATAGAAATGGAAAATTTTAGAACTTAAGTCTGTAGAAAGAGTAACACTTATACATAGGCATTCTGAATGCATCCATATACGAGGCATAAATATTTTTATAGATGAAAGAATATTTGTGTGGAAATTTAAGTCAAAGTATGTACTTCAAAACAGTTCACGCTTGTTGCTGGTGTAATCACGGGAAAATACACTTAGGCCCTTCTGCAGCTGGGGCACTTTAATGGGAAAGTTTCAGACAGACTGAAACAACCGCTTGGAGATTACGCCTGTAGAAGTCATATTCCTTCCTTCATTCACTTACCCGTTCCTCTATCTACCCAAACATGTAGTCAACAAAAATGTATCAAGTACCCAATTACTGGGGCTCCAAATGAGAACAAGTAAGTTTTGGATATCACATACGTGCTTTTTGTTATAAATATGACCAGTAAGAAAGGTGAAAAAATAAGCGAACTAGTTATTTGATGTGCAAACAGCTAAAGTTTGACGTATGAAATGACTGATCTTTTTCTCCTGTTGAGATGATTGGCCTCATACGGTCACCAAGATAACCTTCCTTGGGTTGCTGTTTTTATTGTTACTTTTTAAGATGGCTCCCTTAACTGTTTTTCTCAATGTCATGGCTCTATCTCAGTATTAGCAGAGACATTTCCATCTTTCATTGCCTGATATCCCCGAGTATCTCCAATTAACTTGTGGAAGGTTGTGACTTTTTTTTTTTTTTTTACCATTTTTCATACCACAGAACTCATTTTCAATGGCTGTGTTTCTTAAATAACCACACGACAGTTTTTGAGAGAGGAGATAAGTAGGGCATCAAATAAAATAACAACAAGATAAGGTGCTGTACTCTAAAAGATTGGAAATTACTCATGTTATCTTTTTAGAGTCAGCTTCCATCCACGATCCTCTCTCTCTCCTTTTTTCTCTGTCAAAAAAATCACAGCCTGACCCCGTCTGTAAACAATGAATATGTTACTCTAAATTCAATAATATTTCAGCTTAGAAAATAATAAGCGATCACTTCTTTGTTGTTAATCACTTGCCCTACTTAATTCATTCATTATATTCTGAAGCTCTGAGATTAAGCCCCCAGGCTGGAGAGCTTCATATGAATCTTTTCTTTTTATCTATTCTAAGTTAGATTAAGTCTAGGTCCTGTTTAATGAGGTGCCACTTGCTAGGTTTTCATGCAGAAAGAATTCCTCATCCTCAATGGTATGTATATACAAAATAAATTATCATTAAAAAAAAATTTCTGTCTACTGCTTCCTGTAGGAATGGCTCACTATAAGCTCCCTGGGATCTGGGCAGCTGGAGTTCTCTGATTTGGACTTTTTCTCCTTTCATGAAAACCATATCTTGTTTTTCATTATATTTCGGGGGTGTGAGATCATGAAGTGATTTCTAGATAGCATTAAGCACCGTGCCGTGATGAACATGGGGAAGGGGGTATGGATATCGGAACTGAGCCAAGTTATGGGACGTCCCATGCTCCAGGCCATTTGTACACTTTTTGGTATAACTTGCTTTAAAATGGGCGCAACTAGTTCACGTTTCTGCCCCGAATCCTCTCATGTGTGTGTGTGTGTGATTGTAACGCAGAGTCCATAATTGGATTTCCCCTTAAATGCTGCCCTTTGCTGAACATCCCGGCTCCAGACTACAGATGCACACACGGGAGTGTTTCCAGTGTGTACTGCATTATGTCGAAGACTAGACTCATAAGACTCTATCATCACAACCGAGAGTCATTCTCCTAGCACAACTGATGTGTTCATTGCAGCTGCTGAGATAACGGTATTACTTCCCCATGGGCCTGCTTGGCTAGACCGGGACTCAGCAGCCCCATAGTAAGGCTGGAAGTAGTCAGGGGGACAGGAGAAAGGAGACAGAAAACATAGAGCAAAAGGTCCCATGGGAGGCAACAAGACACCAGGAGTGCCAGCCGTAACCCCAATGGCGCCATTCCCAGACCATTCTAGCCAGCCTGGATCTTCAAGTCTTATTGGGACCAATTAATGTGTTTGGTAAGAACCCACTAGGGATGAGGCCGGCGGCTTGGGTGATGTTATCATATGGTCCTCTTGGCTTTGTGTAAAGGAAAAATCATTTCCACACATTGCTACTGCCACTAATCACCAACTAAGAGAACCAAGACTAAGTGCGAATGGCAGAGTACAGCTTACTACTAACAGCTGCAAGTCAAACCTGAAGCAGGTTATGTATGATTAAAGGCTGTTCTCACAAATAGTTGTAGAAGAACACGCGGACTTTACCAGGTTTAATATTCGGCTGTTTTACAGTTCTGTCCTAACAATGGCATTCTAGAACGGTGCTTCCTGAACTTTTTCATGCCATGGACCAACTAGACTGTAATAATGTCTGTTCATTCTCCTTGGGTAACCAGAAGAGGCTGTACATGATTGGAAAAGACAGGCCTGGGGGCTCTGGCTGGCCCAGGTCTCCCCCAACCACCATGAAGACTGAAGGGATCAAAACAGGGCACTGTAACCACTAGTTGGATGAGTTCTGTTCTAGAGCACTTCAACAAAATGGGGTTCTACCACTTCATTCTGAAATCGATTTTGAAGGGATTACTCTACCGAGCATGTTGATTTAACCTTCTGGCGTGTGTGTGTGTGTGTGTGTGTGTGTGTGTGTGTGTATTTCTGTGAGTACGTTTTTATTTTTCCCTTAAATCATTCCTCTTTCAAATTTGTACTTCCAAGACTGAGTCAGTCATGAGGTTTATTGCCCCAAGGAAGGAGAGGGTAAAACCTGCCCAAAACAAAGAGGTTGTTGATCAGCTTGAAGTCTCAAAATTGATTATTTTGAGACCATAGAAAGACCACTGTTTTGAACGCCCCACTCTGTTGAGAGAGAAAAGGATTTCCTAAATCCCTTTAGCTCTCATTTAACATATGACAAACTGGTCACAGCTGACTAGATCATGGATGTTTACTAGATTCTTAAAATAGAACTCAGGGTATGAGAAAAGAAGTAGAAACTCTGTTCCGTCTGGTCCTGGTGGGTAGGGGAAAGAAGGAGAGGGAAGGAGGGGAAGGAATTCAGATGCTGGGGTCTTTATTTTCCCTCTCTTTGGGGATGCAGGTTAGAGTAAGGACGTTATTTGGATCTTTCCAGGTTGCTGTGAAGGAGCCTGAAAACACAGGAGGCAGAGGGACAAGGTATACTTGTCATAGTTTTGAGAGGCCTCGGACCTCTTGTCGGAGTCACAGTGCAGCACTGCAAGTTTCCTATACCCGAGTGAGGGAGTGAGGACAGGTTGAGAATGCCCGGAGCTAGAACAAAATTGACTCTGTGAATGAGGACTCAAGTCCGAAGGGGAACGACGATGGACTCTGCTGCTGGCTATGAGCTGGTTGGCCCAAAATGTCAGATGGAACTCACTCTACCTTAGTAGGTGTCACCAGTCCAAGGAGCCGAACAGAGTGCTCTGCTATAGATATCAGCTAGGATCTAGGGGACACTGTATGGACCCCCAGACCCTTTCTTTGCTACTGCTATCATGAGTATGGCAGAAAGGCTCTAAGATGGTCCCCCATGATCCCCAGCTGCTGGTGTTCACAACCTTGTATAATACCCTGCACTTGAGTGTGGGTGGGTCCTGTGATTTGCTTCTATCCAACTTGATAGAATGGGGATGCTGCTCCCATGATAACGTCAAAGGTGAAGTGATACCACTGCTATGATAATGCTATATTACATAAGACTTCATCTTGCAGACTGTCTCTAGTCTCTTACTCTCTGTTGCTGACTTGGAAGAAGCAAGCTGTCATCAATTGTACTGCCCCAAAGAAGTAAATTCTGACAACGGCCGGAATGATCTTGGAAGTGGATCCTTCCCCAGTCGAGCCTCCAGATGAGGAGAAACCTTAGTTGTAGCCTTAAGGAACACCTTAATCGCAGTCTTGTGAGATCCTGAGCAAAGGACCCAGTTAAGCTGTACCCAGACCTCTGACCCACAGAAACAGTGAAATAATGAATGTGTGTTGTTTTAAGCCGCTGAGGTTGTGGCATTTTGTTACACAGTAGAGAAAACAAATATGCATAGTATCACATAATCCTCAGCCCCCTTACACAGCGTCTTTAAGAGAAGGAGAGGAGGAGAGAATCTAGAAGACCCAAGAGAGACTGAGTTAAGAAGCGACCGTTAACATCAGAGGAGACTGGATCAGACTGAGTTTACTCAACTGCAGGAAATTTGTTGGAATATCCAGGAATGTGGGGTGGTTAGAATCATGGGGACGTTTATAGACTCCAGAGAAATATGGCACTTTTTTGTACATCTGAGTCTAGTGGGGGTAAGTTAGTAATACACACACACACACACACACACACACACACACACACACACACACTTCAGACACAATATTAATATTATCTTGGAATTTATATCCCAAGTCATTTAGGGGGTTGCCGTCCTTCTTGGGTTCAGAGTGTTCATGTCTAGGATACCTCTTTACTATAACCTGATGTTAAATAGAGATCAACCCGTGAACGTCAAGGAGAATGAAATAGATTAAAGAGCCCCATAAACATCCTGTTTCTTTGAACACAGTTCAGTAAAATGAATAAAGCCGAGTATCGATGGCTTTTGTTTGTGAGGTTTGGACTGCTCAGTATAATGTGCCCCATTTGAGAAATTGTATCTTCACTTGTAAGAAACGTAAAGATATGGAGAGAGCATTAAAATGGCCCCGTTGATTAATTACACTTGGATGGAGTTCAGATTTGTTCACGGCAATGCATCTGGGAAACAGTACCCAGTGACAGAGTTCAGGCATCCTTCGGCAGTCGTGTGGCTCGTGTTGACAGCGTGAAATGAAGGCTTTGCCCTCTGACAGGGAAACCAGAATAGATCACGGGTAGAGTTCAAGAGACTGTTCACTTGGGCGTCCCTCGGCAGACTTGGATTTCTCCAAGAATATAGGCACTGATGGAGTTTTGTTAGATTCTGGCAAAATGAAGGTTGGCGCAGTGTTTGGTTTTCCTTCCCGGCTCTGCCAGAGCCAATCATTCCTGAATAGCACCCTCCCTGTCACTTTTCAGCAGGGTCGCACCCTTGTAGGGTGCCAGATTCGATGCCTCCCTGACACCTCGCTTAGTGTGGACAAGATCACTGACTTCCCATCCCATCCCTCTGATACCTGAGGAGAGATTCATCTCCAGACTCCTCAAGTGATGACCCAGCACTCCAGTGAGCCCTGGACTAAGAAAATGTCCCTGGGCAAAGCATTGCCTAGAAGGAAACAAAAGGATGTATTGTCGTGCTTCCAGAAATGGACGTGAAGATGAGGTAGAAGGATTCCATTGTGGAGGATGAGGTTTGGCAGTGGCTACACCAGCAGCTGGCAACAACATGGGGTGGCAAGCCGTGGGTGCAGCCCGGGGCCTTTAGTACAACAGAGCAAGGGGAGGATAAATCAAGCACCGGGTCGTGTTGTGAGGTTCTTCTCCCTTCTGGTTTGTTTTCAACAAAGTTAAATAATCAACTGCTAAATTTGATTTTTCTCACAGTTGTTAATTTCCTCAAAAATAGTGCCTTGAAAGAGAAAACGGTCCTGTTGAGACAGTGTGATGGTAAGAAGGAGCTTCCTTTAATACATTTGAAGTGCGATGGATTGATTTATTTTTTACGTGAAAAGGTTTAAGTTAGGGAGGGTAAGCACGAAGGTAGGGAAAGGAGAATTCCTTATATCTGTGTGTCTGTGTCCATGTCCGTGTCCGTGTGTGTGTGTGTGCGCGTGCGCGTGCGCGTGCGCGTGTCTGTTCTTAAAACAGCTACACTGGTTCGGCTATTGCCCCGTTCATATATTATCCTTCCTAGAGCTGAAGCAATCTGTTTGTTCAGGAGGAATAGCAAAGGCTTTGCATCACTCTGCATCTGGGTACTGTATTGGCGGCGCTGTGCAGGAGGCCTGCTTCCCACTGACTTCTTTAGAGAAAAGAACAGTAACATTTCAGCTCCACAGTGGGCTGTTATCAAATATTTTGAACTGTAATCTTGTAATTACTATTAATGTTGCATTAAAAGATTATTTAATGAAGGAGATCATGCCGGGAACAAGCGTTATAATGGCTTCAAGCTGCCTGCCTTTCACATGCCTGGAAGAATTCCCTGCTCTTGTGGAAAGCGAAGACGAGCCAGTCCTAAACAATAGGCTTCATACTAAATGTGTTAAGACCTGTGGTGCTTTTGGCAAACACACACACACACTCACACACACACACACACACACACACACAGACACAGGCCCACACACATCCCTCGAAGACATGAATAAAAAATTGATAGCGGTGGCTCAAGGCAAGTCGAGCAGAAGTTCTAGCTTCAAATACCACAGTGTTTAATCCGAGGCCGTGGAGTCAAAACTTCCCATGGAGAAACTCGGTGGAGTCTGTCTTCAGGTGTGTCTTATCTGGAGAAGGATTTCCCCAGCTGATCTCCTACCAGTTTCCGGGTCCTGTTTTTTTTTTCAGAGCTGGGTTTTCAGCCATGGCCATGTGTCTTACAGAGAAATTGGGTGACAAAGCAAGGAAATTGCCCAGTTGCAAACTAGTAGAGGTGCTTATTTGGGTTCCGTTTGGGGCAAAATGGCTTTTTAGGACATATATTTCATCAGTGCAGTCTACAATCCTTGTTTGGGAAACTCAGTTGAACATTCGCCTGTGCAGGTCGAGAAACAGAATTTCTGCAGACCAAACAGGGAGTTTGGTTTCTGTAAGCAAGTCCTCCAAACACCAAGAGCTTGTCTGTCGGCACCAAGGGAAAGGGACTGTCCTTTACTGAACACTTATATGTTCAGTAGCTGAGCTCAGTGCTGTACACATAGCTGCCAAGTGCAGGGCTTCTTAGCTTCGGCCCTGTTGACGTCTGGGGTTGGATGACACTTTGTTGTGAGGAGGTGTCATGTGCCTTGTAGGCTATTGAGTGGCGTCCTTGACCTTCATCCACTAGATGCCTGTAGCACCCCCTGCCCGGTATGACAACCAAAAATGTCTCCAGACATTGTCCCCTAGTGGGGGTAGCAAATTTGTCCCCAGTGGAGAACCACTGCTCTAGTATGGTCCTCCAATCCTTTGTAGCAGGTGCTATTATTCTCCGCATTTTCCAGATGGGGAAGCTGAAACTCTAAGAGGTGGTGACTCACCAAGAGGACACCGCTCGTGTGTGGCAGAGTCCCCAGCTCTTTCAGCTCTGCTGGGGTCTCCAGGTCATTAGGTCATGAGACTAGCAGAGTGGGCCTGAGCATCAGCTTTCGGCCACCTGGGAAGTAGGTCAGTTCGCAGGTTGAGGCCTGAGTTTTGTCCAGTGGAGTTGAGGTGACTGTCGCTTTAAAGGGAGAGTAGTAGAATTAGGGCTAGAAGCTTGAGGTCCTTCCCAGGACTGTCTGCTTCATACTTAGCAGTGGCCATCATCATCACGACCATCATCATTGGGATGGAAGAGATTTCAGACTTTGAGGATGAATTCCTTTCTCGAGCTAAGCCCCACTATCTTTCTGGATGTCTGGGATTCACCTGGAGCCAAATAGAAAGAAGAGGGGTGAGGCCTCAGGAGGACTGGGTTCTAATCCTGTGTGACTTTGGGCAAGGCCTCGTCCCCCTCCCTGGACCTCATTTGCACATGTGTATAAGGACAGGGTTAGATTGATCTCCAAAGGTCATTTCAGCTCTAACCCTCTTACAAGAAGGCTTAGCCGGTATTAACTGTAGCTTGTGTTATGTGCCCTTGGCATCCCGCATTCCTGGCTTACTGGCTATGGATTGGGTGAATGCCTTGGGGAAGACTTATTACAGAGGGGCTCAGGGATACCTTCCTTCAGCAGGACCTAGGCACAGTCCAGTTCTAAGGGGAAATGCACAGAGAGGGAAATTCTGTGTCACTGCTTGTTTTTCCAGGTTTTAAAAACCATTGCTATCAACCTGGGGAAATGCCACTGATTTGGTGTCATGAAAAGAGTATAAAAAGTTTTGCTCACAGTGTTATGGTTTTTATTAGGGTGCTGGGGAAAGAACAACAGAGCATTCCTTATTATATATCTTCAGGTCAGAATTTTATTGCTTTTGGCCAAAGGCCATTGCAAGACTCATAGAGCAAAGGGTAGATACAGTGTGATTTTTAAAAAGAAATTATAAAGATCAAAACAGAATTAAGGGGCTTCCCTGGTGGCGCAGTGGTTGAGAGTCCGCCTGCCGATGCAGGGGACGCGGGTTCGTGCCCCGGTCTGGGAAGGTCCCACATGCCACGGAGCGGCTGCGCCCGTGAGCCATGGCCGAAGGGTCTGCGCGTCCAGAGCCTGTGCTCCGCAACGGGAGAGGCCACAGCAGTGAGAGGCCCGCGTACCGCAAAAAAAAACAACCCCCCCCCAAAACAGAATTAAGTTGCAGTGAATCTCTGAGTGTAAGAGCTGGCCACATTTTAGCATTGTTTTCAGAAAAGGAATAGGCACTTGAAATGTATGCCTGCAAAATATAGTGAGTGGTTAAATTTATCCCCCAGACTTTTGGGTTATTTCCAGAAACAGATCATTTTGTGCACAACCAGGGGCTTCACCCACATGTGCCGGTTTCCAGGCTAGGAGATTCTGGCCGGCACTGTCTTCAGTTATGGAAGTGAGTGGGCTTTGGAAATAGAGTTCTATAAAGCAGTGGTCCTCCACCTTGACTGCTCATCTGAACCCCCTGGGGAGCTTTAGAAAATATTGTTGCCTGGGTCCCACTACCTGCGATTCTGACTTCATTGGCCTGGCACGTGGCCTGGGCATCTGAACAGCCAACGTTAAGATTTGTATCGATACTATGAAGCTTTGTCTCTGAAAGGTAAGTTTTCCCAAGTGATTCCTTTGCATTATTCCACAACCACCTGGGAAATGGTACATGGCATGGTAATAGTTCTGGGCACATAGTAAGTACTGAGTTAATGTGTGTTCCATCTGAATCTGAATCTAGAAGAATTATACCTCTCAAAGAGCAAGGTCATCAAACGGAGTATCTGATCAAAGATCTCTTCGTATAGATTCTCTTTGCTTCCACTTCTCACCTCAACTCCACTTCTATACGTGCAGTTGTCCAATGGACACCCCCTTACATGTCCTACGGGGACCTCACATTCCATATGCTTGAGCCCCAACTCGTCAACGTTCTCCTCAAAACCTTTCTTTTTTTCGGTTCTCCATTGGCAGTGAGAGACGCCACCATTCAACCAACATCTAACTCCTCTCTTTACTCTCTCTCAACTCTCACATCCATTCAGCCAGAGCCTTTTAAATTCCACATTAGAAATGCCTCTGTAGTCTGTCTTCTCCCTTCTTTCTTCTTTTTTTTTCTCTATCAATCACCGTTATCACTGCTTTAATATAGGCACCTCTCCTCCCTTGTTGGTGGAGTCCCTGGAGATCACATCTCTGGCTGTTCATTAGAACCATCTGGGGGAACTTTGAAACCATTGTATTGACTGAGGTCACCTCCAGATACTAGTTTCAGATGCTCTGAGATGGGCTGGCAAATGGGCATGTTTTTGAAAACTCCCTACTTTCTAATACGTGGCCAGCGTTGAGGATCTCTGAGTCTTGTAAACTTCTCTTAACAGCCTCCCTGCCTCCAGACATGTATATTGTTACCTTCTGATATAATCTTAGGAAATTGCCATTTAAGCTCTTCAGTGTCTACTCATGACCTCTCTGGTAAAGTCCCCACTCCTTTGCAAGGCACTGATGGTCCTTGGAGATCTGGTCCCAGCCAACTTTTGTGTCCCGTCCCTTACCATTTCCTTTTTGCACTCCACTCCGTGGGCTCACATACCTCTGAGTTTGTTCCTGCTGTTCCCTCTCCCCGAGTGCCTTTTCATCCTTCTCTGCTCAACCTTTCTTTTAGTAATGATCATATTGAAGACTAATTAAAATAGCTTATGTGTTTGTTTCCTCACCTCTCTCCACCCCAACTGGTTGTGATCTCTTTGAGGACAGGGGCCGTGTTGTATTCACTTCGTATCCCCACTGCCTGGGTTACTGCGTTGTACACTGTAGAGATTCAATAAATTGATTCAACTAATAGGCTAGTGCCTACTTTGACCCTGTAAATCAAAGAAAATAGAATAGAATTGACACAACACAAATTATTTATAAAATTTGTGCTTCCTGTTGTGAAGCTGAAGCCAACATAAATTTGAGACCTAGTTCTCGAGGGAAAAGGGCAGTTTCTTTAAGTGTTTTATTATGGTCCCACGAATACAGTCTGATGCAAATCCAAAATGACTGAATTAGTGCCTCCGAGGTACTGCGAGGTGGTGGTGTTGGTAAATACAGGTGTTTTTCGGAGACTTTTTTGTAACGTTTCCAGGTTTGCACTCTGTTTATTGTCCCAATCCCATTCCTTTGTTCAGATAGAATTTGGGTCACTAAATTACACTGTGGAAGAGTTTTAGAGGAAGATCGATTAAGTGGCCCCCTTTGGTGCAAGAGAGTTTCTCTCTGGCTCCTACAGCTTTAGTGACTGTGGCCTTTAATGTCTTAGTATGTCATTTCCAGAAAGTGCTTAGTTAAAATAAATACCTAGCAAAATAAATAAATAAATAAATAAATACCTAGCTATTTAAACACCCAGTACCAATCAATTGACTGATAATATAGAGCCCATCAAATTGCTGGTTTACCCCCTCCCAAACATCAGTTTTCTTTTTGGATAATTAATATTTAATGATGATTCTTTAAGTGAGTCATACCATCTAGAGATACATACATACACACACACACACACACACACACACACGTATATTGAGGCTAAGTGAATGTTTTTAGATATATTTACACCACTCCTCATTTTACAGAGGACTCGAGGCAACTTATAAGAGGACAGAAAATCACATAAAAACTAGGAAAAAATTTGAGGATTATAAAGGTTACAAGCTGTTACAAAATATTGGCAAACACAGGGACAGAGATTCTAGATAGAACCGAGTCAGGAAAAGCACTGAGCAAGAGAGCTTTTGACAATTTGGCATTAGATGGTTATCCTGGATCTTATAGAATAAATGTATGCTGTCTATTTTATAAAATATTTATTAAGAAGGAAAAAGTTTCACGACTCATTAGTCTGTACCTTTTTGATTTACAGATTAGAATTGTAAACAAGGATCATTAGCAGAGTATCCATTCGGGCTATTTCTAGGATCCCATGTCCAAGCAACAAGTTGCAGCACTCCCCAGTGCTACATTGGCAGGACAGTCCAGGACCCGGGACTACCTCACTTTTTAAGAAAATAGAAATAGGCAGGAGAAAAGTCACCAGGAACAGCCACTGCAGTACATAAACTGAAAAATAAACGCAGGCCTAAAACTTTAAAGTTTTTTGCTTACATACAACAGTGATTTAGAAACTGTATGGAGGTAATCAAATACCCTGTAATCTGATTTCAAGATTAAGTAGGTCATTAAGGTGAAGGTTGAATAGAAGGGGGACTAAGATATGCCCTTGCTTCACCCCTTGGTCAAAGAACTGGAAATTCCTGCCTTTATTTTATCAAGGGTGCCAGTGAGAACCTGCTGAAGCAGAAGGAAGAGATGCCCATCAATGATGGGGCAAGGCTGCAGGGCTGGAGCTGATTTCTGGCGACGGAGCCAAAGGCTGCAGCGAAATCTTCAAACGCAGCAGAGTCGTGTTTAATAGGGCTTCATGTGCTTTGTTGCACAAAAAGACAAAGAATAGTTTTATTATGTATAAAATTCTATGGGCACTGAGAGCAAGTCATGCTAAACTGAACTTAATGTCTTAAACGTCTGTTTAAAAAGAGTTTAAAAGGCTATTACTAGATTCTTAGGTCAGGGGAATGCTATAGATGTAGAACATCAGGTTCTCTGCACTGTGTTTGATATTTCTTCATTCAGCAAATATTTATTAAGTGATTACTGTGTGCCGCTCTGTGCCACGTACTGTCCTAGGCGCTAGGGGTACAGCGGTGGACAAAGCAGTGCAAAATCCATGTTTCTTGGAGCTGACATTCCAGCGGGAAAGAGAGAAAACAATCAACTGAACAACTAAGTCTTATGTCTGCTGATGTTAAGTGCTGGGGTCTAGAGGGACCACAGGGGCCTGGGGATGGAGCAGGGATATTATTTAACATAGGATGACTGGGGCAGGCCCCTCTATTTTTTTCCTAGTCAATCTATTTTTTTAATCGATGTAGAGTTGATATACAATATTTTATATGTTACAGGTGTACAGTACAGTGATATACAATTTTTTTTGGTCAATCCCAAACTCCCTAACTATCCCTCCCCCAGTAACCATAAGTCGTTCTCTGAGTCTGTGAGTCCATTTCTGTTTTGTAAATAAGTTCATTTGTATCATTTATTTTTAGATTCCACATATAAATGATACCATACGATATTTCTCTTTCTCTGTCTGACTTACTGCACTCAGTATGACAATCTCTAGGTCCATCCATGTTGCTGCAAATGGCATTATTTCATTCTTTTTAATGGCTGAGTAATATTCCATTGTGTATATGTACCACAACTTCTTTATCCATTTCTCTGTTAATGGAAATGTAGGTTGCTTCCTTGTCTTGGCAATTGTAAACAGAGCTGCAATGAATATTGGGGTGCATGTGTCTTTTTGGACCACGTTTTTCTACAGATATAGGCCCAGGAGTGGGATTGCAGGATCATATGGTAGTTCTATTTTTAGTTTTTTAAGGAACCTCAATACTGTCCTCCATAGTGGCTGTATCAATTTACATTCCACCAACAGTGCAAGAGGGTTCCCTTTTCTCCACACCCTCTCCAGCATTTGTTGTTTGTAGACTTTTTGATGATGGCCATTCCGACTGCTATGAGGTGATATCTCATTGTAGTTTTGATTTGCATTTCTCTAATAATCAGCGATGTTGAACATCTTTTCGTGTGCCTCGGCCTTCTGTATGTCTTCTCTGGAGAAATGTCTGTTTAGGTCTTCTCAGGCCCCTCTATTAAGGTGACTGTGAGCTGAGATCTGTAGGAAGGGAGAGAACAAGCCGTGTGTCTGCCTGGGTAGAGCATCCAGGGCAGAGGGAACAGCAAGTGCAGAGGTCCTGAAGTATAAAGGTGTTTCTTTTTTTTTTTTTTTAATTAATTAATTAAATTTATTTTTTGGCTGCATTGGGCCTTCAGTGCTGCGCGTGGGCTTTCTCTAATTGCAGCGAGCGGGGGCTGTTCTTTGTTGCGGTGCGCGGGCTTCTCATTGTGGTGGCTTCTTTTGTTGTGGAGCATGGGCTCTAGGCGCACGGGCTTCAGTAGTTGTGGCACGTGGGCTCAGTAGTTGTGGTGCTTGGGCTTAGTTGCTCCACGGCATGTGGGATCTTCCCGGACCAGGGCTCGAACCCGTGTCCCCTGCATTGGCAGGCGTATTCTTAACCACTGCACCACCAGGGAAGTCCCAAAGGTGGGTGTTTCAAAACTGGCAAGGAGGCCAGCATGCCTGGAGCTGAATGAGCCAGGAGGAGAGTGAAGGGAGAGGAGGACAGTGATGCCAGAGGATGGGAAGTAGGGGGCACGTAATGGTGTTCAGTCATGGTGAGGGCCTTGGAGTTTACTGTGAGCGGAACAGGAGGCTAGGGTCTCTTATGGCATCTCAAAGATGGAGAAATGAATACTGGATGGAAGTACAGTTCAGTAAGTTTCTGGCTAGTGGAGCCACTACAACCAAAGTGATGATTACTGGGTCAGTGTAAAAGTGGAGGGAGATCTTTAAGTGGCATTCCCTGGAGCTCTGCACTTGGCCGCACCATCATATGTGATGTTTTCCTTTGACTTAGGTTAGATAATCACGGTTATGTTACTAATAGCTAATACTTCAATAGAACCTAGTGCAAGCCAAGCACAGTTCCAATTGCTTTACGTGTATCCACGCATTAAATTCTTACAACAGCTTTGTGAGTAAGCACTATCGTTACCATCACTTAACCGGTGAGGCAGCGGAAGCACTGAAAGGCAAAATAAAGTTCCCAAGGTCACAAGGCAAGATGGTGGCCGGGTTCCAGAGTCCATACCAATCACCACACCATACTCTCAGTATAGAACACAGATATGTTCACCAAATTTCCAGATAAAACAGTGCTAGACTAAGTGATAATATGTTAGTTGACAGAAGCAGGGCTCACGTGAAAGACACTTTTACATTGTCATCTAGAACACAAAACATACACACATAATCTCCCAAACACAAGTTCTATGTAACAGTACTTACTTTTGCTATGTGAGATGTACTCTGATATCTTCTTTTCTAATTTTCTTTTCTTTTCAAGAGGACATGACAACCAAATGAATTCCACATCACATTAATGGGTCCCAGCCCACAATTTGAAAAACACTGGCCTAGAGCAATGTGCTGGTGGAGCCTAATCCTCCCAGGATGCAAGATACCGCTTGCATTTGTCACCTGATCCATGAACACACACCTCCTGTCCAGGTATTTCCTGGGAATTGCATTCAGTAACCGAATAAAGAGGAGCTGATGAATGGACCGAGGGGAGAACAGCCTTTCGGCTCTATAGAAATTCCCCCCATGGAGTAGAGGGACAATGACCCGTTTTCTCTTGCTAGGTCAGGGGAACCTAGCACAGCTGAGCCAGCGGGACAGCAGGAAGGTGAATTCTGTATCCAGCTGTGTAGCACAGTCCGGGCCATGGAATGTATTGTCCAGTCCAGTGTCAATGACGTTGCAGTCGTACTTGGTGGGAATTCCCCCAGGATTTTGGCAGTAGATCTGCCAACAGCCTAGTGTTCCATCCTTTCTTGAGTGTCTTTATAGGAATTTTAAGAGAGAAAGTGTATCAAGGGCTGATGATCTCAATTGCGATGTGGTAGATGATTTTTGCTGAAGTTCAGTATTTATTGTTGAATTTAGTACTAGTATACTTTACTAGTTTTATATTCCAATTCCTTCCTTGCTTCCTTTCATTTCCTTCCCTTCCTCCCCCCTTCCTTCCTTCCTTCCTTCCTTCCCTCCTTCCCTCCTTCCTCCCCCATTCCTTCCTTCCTTCCTTCCTTCCTTCCTCCCTCCCTCCC
>NW_020171801.1:408286-420870 GCF_003031525.2 Neophocaena asiaeorientalis asiaeorientalis
CCATCATTTTATTCTCAATCATTTATTATTACTTTTCAACAGAGAACTAGATTTGGGGTAATTATTGATTCCTTTGAGGAAACAGTAAATTTAATATCCCTAAATACAACATTAAAATAGAAAAAATATCATTTAAAGAGAAATTCATCTTTACATATTTAAAGTACCATTAATTTAACAACTTGGCAGGTACATCTTTTTGCAATGTGAGTGTGTAGTACCTCCTCTGCCGCAGGTTCTTGGGCGCTTGCTGCACATATAGGACCAAGGCCCCACGGCGTCTCCATCCTCCCAGCTCCTGCCCCTCTTTGAATTACCCTCTTTTCCCTTGGTCTTCCATCATGGCATTTGGGCTTCACTTGGTACCGAAGCACTTGTACAAAAATGCAGGTGTGGGTTCTGAGCATATATTCTAGCCCTTAGCTATGAGGTGGCCACCAGATGAAAGTGATTCTTTTAGATTATAATAACTAATGAAAATGCACAACTAAAACATTCTTATAAAACTTCAGGAACCTGGAGATTTTGTCATCTGATCTCGGTTTCAGAATCATCTAGTTACAGAAATCATGTTTCTAATGAAAGACACTACTGCCTCTTCAAGGGAAAGAAAGTATTTCATGGTGAGGAATTTTAAGTTTCTCCTGTGGTTCTCCATGGTGGGCACAGCAAAAACAAGGCTGAGTGTCACAGAGTTCTTTCTCATGACATTATGAGCTCATTGAGAGTGACTTTGATGGAGCAAAGGCAACATGGTTGAAGCATGCCCCATTCTGATGTCTAGGCTTGATCTCAGGGGAGAATGTGGAGAAGGTAGAAAGGTGGCTGGTAGGTCATTCAGCATGGTGTCTGGGGTGCACTGTGCTTTAAGAGTACAGGCTTCCAAAAAACAAACAAACAAAAAAACCCATAGGCTGTAGAGTCACAGATCTGGATTTTAAAACCCGGCTCTGCATCCTAGGCTGGTCTCTGTTATTTTATCTTTAGCCTGAGACACTAAAAATATTTCTAATTGGTACCAGGTGTGATTGTAAACGCAAAAGCAATGTGAACTGAAACCAGAAGGCAGTGCCAATGGAGCTGAAACCAGAAGGCAGTGCCAAGGTATAAGTGGTCATCCAGATAGTTTCTAAAATGCTTATAGCTGATACAATTTTTAGATCTTCTGACTGAAATTAAAACTCCCACTTTAAGACATTATTATGGAACTACAGAACCCTAAGAATATGACAGTGGACTTCAGTTTAGGAAACAGTGCACTAGATGAGCCTTGCCTAGACCCAGCAAAGTTGGATGACCAGGGTCTAGCTCTAGGGCTGAAAAGAAGATTTAGTCAACCCTGAAATGGATATAGGGAAGGAGCTAGAGGAAGTCCCAGCATTTTGTGGCAAACCTTGAGTCAGAAGAGACCTTGCCTTATTTGAGGACGCGATAACTAAGCTTAAGATCTAAGAAAACAATGCATTTAAACAAGACCGAGGTAGAATGTACCTTACAGCTTGGCTTTTCACACTGTGATGTGTACAGAAGTCTCCCCATCTTGCAAGATACAGAGTCTTGTTCTGTAAGACTGGGGCAGGGCCTGAGATCCTACATTCTTGAGTTCCCAGGTCATGTTGGTGCTGCTGGTCTGTAGACCATTCTTTTTTTTCTTTTTTAAATACATTTATTTTATTTTTGGCTGCATTGGGTCTTTGTTGCTGCGCACAGGCTTTCTCTAGTAGCGGCGAGCGGGGTGTACTCTTCGTTGTGGTGCGTGGGCTTCTCATTGTGGTGGCTTCTCTTGTTGCGGGGCACGGGCTCTAGGCGCATGGGCTTCAGTAGTCGTGGCATGTGGGCTCAGTAGTCGTGGCTCGTGGGCTCTAGAGCGCAGGCTCAGTAGTTGTGGCACAGGGGCTTAGTTGCTCTGCGGCATGTGGGATCTTCCCGGACCAGGGCTCAAACCTGTGTCCCCTGCATTGGCTGGCGGATTCTTAACCACTGTGCCACCAGGAAAGTCCCTGTAGACCATTCTTGTGTAGCGAGGGTTTGGAGCCCTGGTTCTTAAATTTGCCTACCCATTTAAATCGCCTAGAAAGATTTAAAATACTGATGCCTGGGGCCCATCTCCAGCTGGTATGGAGTTCGACCCGGGCATCATAATTTGTAAAAGAGCGGAGTGATTTTTATTATGCCGCCAAGTATGGGAAACACTGCATTATAGAGAGCTTCTAGAAGTGGGTGTATGGAGGGGTGACAAAAGGTCTAGAAATCATGCCATGTACATGCACAAGTTGATGTTTTCTGACCCCTTGGGCTGCCGCACAGAGGAACGAGCTACCCCATGAGGTGGTAAGCTCCCTATCACTCAAAGTGTGGGCCGCTGGCTGGGTTTCAGAACAGTTCATTGCAAAGCACAAGGCTTTGGACTTGTATGACCTCTAAGCTCCCTCCTGAGGGGCGGGGCTCATGGAAACCCTTGAGTGGACCCTAGAGTCTGCTGTGACCATGTCAGGCTGTGACTCTCGTAGTTACTTTATTCTTCAAAAGTTTTAGCAACTTGGAATATAGATACAGGCAAAGAGACCTCATTATCTGACTAGGGCTTTTATTATAAGATGACTTTCTTTCCTTTTAACTTTGAATAGTACATCATTTTTATGCAGTTGATTAAATAATAAACCTACCTTCTCACCCTTATTTGTGATTGCATTCATAAGCCATGAATAATTAGAAATAATATTTGAAACAAAGGCCTTCTGGGCTTATCTCATGAAAAAAATAATTAAACCGTAATGAAACTTCATGAGAATAATCAGCTTCCCTACCCCCAGCCCTAAAGACCACACACACCCCACTATGTTTAATATTTCTCAAAACCAGGAGAATTGGTGTAGGTAATTGTTCTTCCTTGTGAGGTGTATGTTCTGAGCACCACGGGTGATTCTATTTATCCCTGTTAGATGCACCCTCATTTCGTCTTGACCAAGTGGTCAAATCTCAGACCTCTGCCCAGAAGTAGTGTAGAGGAAAGAGACAGGGCTGGAGGTCGGAGGGAACTGGAGCGAACCCTGGGGCTGCCATCGCTTTGTTGCCCCATGGTCTCGGGCACACTGCTTAACCCCTCTAAGTCATGACAGTAATGCTGCCCTTATAGGGCTGTGGCCATGATCTCCAGGATAACACCTGTTAAGTATCTAGTGCAGTGCTGGGCACATTTGCGGGCTCAACAAAGGGTACCTCTTGCTATACCAACAGTATGAGGTATAAACCCCTGACTCCCAGGCACCTCATACATATAAATGAGTGGTGGGTAATACTTAATGGTAGCTGCCCCTCCCATCTCAACGTGGCAGCTGTTCTTTGGTTGCTAATTGAGAACATCTGAAAAGTGATGCCCCTAATGACATGACTTTTTTGTGCAGATATGGAAAATTTAAAAATCCTCGTATCTAGGTCCCTCCCAGTTCCTACTGTTGTGGAGGGCAGAAGCGATGCTAATTAACTCAGCAGCAGCAACCATGGGCTTAGCATTTCTTTCTTTCTTTTTTTAGTTTTTCAGTTTGATTGAGGTATAACTGTTACACAGCACTGTGTGAGTTTCAGGTGTACAGCATAAAGGTTTTGACTTACCACATACATTGTGAAATGATTACCACAATAAGCTTAGTTAACATCCATCATTTCATAGAGATAGAAGGAAAAGAAATGGGAAATTTTTTTCCTCCTTGTAATGAGAACTCTTAGGATCGACTCTTAACTTTCATGTAAAGCATACAGCAGTGTTAACCGTAGTCAGCATGTTATGCATTACGTCCCTGGTACTTACCTATCTTAGAAATGGAAGTTTGTACATCTTAACCACCTTCATCCAATTCCCCCACTACTCCCCCCCCACAACCACAAATCTGATCTCTTTCTATGAGTTGTTGTTTTTTAAGATACCACGTATAAGTGAGAGTGTATAGTATCTGTCTTTGTCTGTTGGCTTGTTTCACTCAGCATGATGTCCTCAAGGTTCCATACATGTTGTTGCAAATGGCAGGATTTCCTCATTTTTTATGGCTGAATAATATTCCATTGTGTGTATGCGTGTGTCTCTCTCTCTATATATATAGACACACACACACACACACACACACACACATATATGCCACAACTTCTTTAACCATTAGATGAATGGTTAAGTGTCAGTAGATACTTAGGTGAGATCACGTTTCTTGAGCTCTTACCACGTGTCAGGCACTGCTCAAAGCTTTCTGTGCATTAGCTCCTTTACTATCTCATTTTACAGATGAGGAAAATGAGGCTCAATCAGGTGAGGAAATTGCCCAGGAGTACACAAGTGGTAATGTGTACATGAAGGTATACACAGTCCCATATCCGCAGTTCTGATATCCGATACGGATGGGAAACTGAATATGTTTTGCAAGTTTCCAGCAAATGGGTTTCGTGGCAAAAGTTGACCTGAACTGACTACGAGTCTATTTACAATCTATTTATCCTATTTCACCTGAGAATTCATCTGCTTCACCTCAGAAATGTTTTTCGTTGTCTCGATTATAGGATGCTACCCCAATGGGGGCATTACATCATATACAGTATATACATTGAGTTCCATTTCTGAAATCCAAATAATTCTGATTTCTGAAACATTAGGCTCCAAGAATTTTAGGTGAAGAATCATGACCCTGCTATTGGAAATATCCATACTTAAGCTACCTGTGGATCAATTAGCCATTTTTGAGCTGGACTGGTAAGCTCACCATGTAAGGGACTGACCGACCAATGGAATTTTGGAACAGAGCCGTTCTCTAAATTAGCCTCTCCACCACAGAATCCAAGGAACAGAAATTGTCTAATCCCTGCCCTCCGTGATGTGCTGGTGTTGAAGAAAGCTCCTACTAAGATACAAGGTTAAGGACAAGGAAACCTAACTTGCGAACAGCTGCAAGCAACACAATCTAATTTCCATAATTAAAGTTCAATGAGGAATTTGGAGGACAAATATCACATGATACTGCTTATATGCGAAATCTAAATTTACAAAACAGAAATAGAATTACAGATGTAGAAAACAATCTTATAGTTACCAGGGGGAAAAGGGATAAATTGGGGGGATTGACGTATACACACTACTACATATAAAATAGATAACTAATAAGGACCTACTGTATAGCACAGGGAACTCTACGCAATACTCTGTTATAACCTATATGGGAAAAGAATCTAAAAACAGAGTGGATATATGTATCTGTATAACTGATTCACTGTGCCGTACAGCAGAAAGTAACACAACACTGTAAATCAACTACACTCCGATACAAAAAAGAATAAAAAGAAATTTGGGGGACTTCTCTGGTGGCACAGTGGTTAAGAATCTGCCTGCCAATGCAGGGGACACGGGTTCAAGCCCTGGCCCAGGAAGATCCCACATGCCACGGCACAACTAAGCCCGTGCACCACAGCTACTGAGCCTGTGCTCTGGAGCCCGCGAGCCACAACTACTGAAGCCCGCGTGCCACAACTACTGAGCCCACGCTCCTAGAGCCCGTGCTCTGCAACAAGAGAAGCCACCGCAATAAGAAGCCCGCGCACTGCAGCGAAGAGTAGCCCCCGCTCGCCACAACTGGAGAAAGCCCACGCGAAGACCCAACGCAGCCAAAAATAAATAAATAAATTTAAAAAAAAAAAAAGAAATTTGGGAAGGTTGGAAGTGCGGTTCCTTGGAGTGCTCCTTGGAGTGCTTCTACATTTCCTGTTGGCTTTTGCTGCTAGGATTAGGGTAGAAGCTCAGTGGTGTGCAGAGAGGAGTGGCAAAAAGCTGTCCTTCTTTATCCCACAGATACAGCCGTCCCGCGGCCGATCAGCAGCTGCTTCTGGGGGATTCTTCAGTGCTTCACCTTGGACCAGGCACTAGGAAAGCTGCTGCAGGAGGTTGCTACTATCCTGTATGTGGACTTCTGCTCTGCAGTTTTCAGCATAAGTATTTATTTGGTTGAGGAAGTAACTAAACTTTTTGGAGGAGAGAGAGAGGGAGGACAGGGCGTAGAGGAGGGGCAGCGTGGGCAAGACACGGGCAGAGCATCTCCCTGATGGTTAATCAATTCCTGAAACACAAGCAGGATGAGGTATTTTCCCACCGCAGTAGGTGTTTCCCACCAAAATATTGGTTTTATTTTGCTTTTGTTTCCCTCTATTTCTCCTGTGTAATTTGGTACTTTTAGCTGTGTGTTTTAGGTGACAGGATGAAGGGGGCTTAACGACTTTCAGGAAAACGCAGTAAAATCGGGAGTGAGAATTAAATGTGACATCTTGTGGTGCTCAAACAAGAACCAATATCCCAAGCCTGTTCTGGTACATTCTTTCTAACCTTTTAAAGCATAAAAATAGCTAACTTGAATTCAGAGCTGAACATGTGCCAGACACAGTTCTGGGCACTTAATTCACTTATGCCAAACGACAACCTCATGTGGTGTGGCAGTGTTTTTTAAAAACAGATTTACTGAGGTATAATTCACATACCGTCTGATTCATCCATTAAAGTATACCATTCACTCGTTTCTAGTATATTTACAGAAATGTGCAACAACCACCACAAGCAATTTTAGAACAACTCATCAGCCCCAAAAGAAACCCCATACTCCTTAGCAGTCACTCCTTATTCCCGCTCCCCTCAGACCCTAGAAAACACTAATCTATTTTCTTTCTCCATAGATTTCCCTACTCTGGACATTTCATATAACTGGAGTCATATAATACGTTACCTTTTGTGCCTGGCTTCTTTCACTTGGGATAATGTGTTTGAGGTTCATCCACGTTGTAGCATGTACCATACTTCATTCCTTTGTATGGCTGAATAATATTCCATTATATGGCTAGACCTCAATTTGTTTATCCATCCACCTACTGAAGGACATTTGGGTTGTTTCCGGTTTTTGGCCATGGTCAGTGATGCTGCCATAAACATTCCTGTCCAAGTTTTTGTGTGAACAAATGTTTTTATTTCTCTTGGGTATTGACCGAGGAGTGGAAGAGGCGGTATTTTCATTATCCTTATTTTACAGGTGAGGGAAGTGAACAGTTGAGAGCAAAAGACATGGAAATGGGATTCAACCCAGGATGGCCGGTGCGGGAGCCTGTGCTGGCTTCGAACCACGAGGTTATACGTCTCTTTTGCATCAGAAAGGCAGTGCATTGAGTGTCACTGATCTAGTTGAGCATACTGGCTTTAGAGTTACATGGATGTGAGTTCAAATCCTGGCTGTCCCACTTAATTACCGTGTGACCTTGGGCAAGTCAGTTAATCTCCGTGAGCCTTGGTTGCCTTTTCTGTAGCATTGTAGTGAAAACAACATTGCTACATCATGGGCCACTGTTTCTGTGAGGATTAAAAGAGGTATGACATGTGAAAGGCTGAGCATAAGACTTGCCTGACATACAGTGCTCAGTAGGTTTTAGATGTGATTATTTTAGCCTCTCCTGCGGCACCTAGGATGGCACCAATAAAGCCTAGTTTGAACGTTATCAATGTTGTCACTGAGTGCCAGGACAGAGTTGCAGTCTTTCAAAGGAAAGTGGTCTTTATGAATTGCAGGAACTCGAGTAAGCCCCCTCTAAGCTCGAAGAATGCCCCAGAGGCAGGAGAGCCCATGAGTGAGCCGGATGGACTTGGTGTTTTCAGGAAGTCCAGGCACCTTGGTAAGGTTTCTCATACATGCTTGATGTACGTAATTGACACGAGTGACTGCCTAGCGGGCTGACTAAAAGCAGGGACTCTGGCACCAGACTACATGCATCCAAATCCCGCTGTCTCACTTACTTGCTGTGGGAGGTTGGGCAAGTCACTTAACCTCTCTGTGCCTCAATTTCCTCGTTGGTGAAGTGGGAATAATTATACTGCCTACTTCACAGGCCTGTTGTGTGGATTAAATGAGTTCGTGGACATAAATCACTAAGAGCACTGCATAGCACAGATTAAGTCCTCTATACTGGACCACTGTCACTACGGTTCCTGTTACTGTTCCCATCCTGTTGAATTGTAGCCAGGCGTCTTTCCAAAGGCTTGTTGGCCCAGTGAGATGATGTGTACGCGGGTCGCTTCTTGTTTCTGTTACTCTTACTGCATAACAAATGACCCCAAAACTTAGTGGCTTAAAATAACAACCATTTTATTAAGCTCACGGATTCTGTGGGCCAAGAATTAAGGTGATTCTTTTGTTCCTTATGGCATCAGGTAATGTCCCTCGGTGGCATTCAGCTGGGGTATGGACTTGTCTGGAGGATCTGTGATGCCGTTACTTCCCTCTCTGGTGGCTGGACGGGGATGGCTCATGTCAGGACTGCCACCAGAGCACTTTCACCTTCCCTCCCCACGTGGCCTGGGCTTCCTCACAGCGCGGACACTCTTACATGGCGGCTCAAGGCTCCAAATGTGAATGCTGCAACGCACAGGCCTTTATGACTTAGCCTTGGGAGTCACGCAGCATCACCTTGCCATGGAGCTTGTAGGTCGTAAAGCCAGGATTTGAACACACATCTGTCTGGCAGAAGAGCTTGTATTTGTAATGAGCCTTTCTTCTTGCTCTGGGGAAAAATAGGATGTGTAGAAAGATCTCTCGTTGGTATGGTATAATGATAACTGCATATGACAATTTTCACTGAAATTATTCTCTTGATTTCCTCCCGTGGTCACTTTATTACAGATAAATTCAGCCGACGGTTTCATTGCATAGGATATGATTTTGAGAGAAGGGGAGGGAAACAAAAGGAATTCCTTTTCCTCAAAGACGGTCAGGTTTATTCTTGCTCCCAGAGGACTCGTAGTTTTCACTTAACTCAAAAAGGAAGAAAGAAAAAGAAAAGACAAGAGAAACCCATGAGCCAATTTGAGGAGGCAGCAGCTGGGAGCCGCTAAGATACATTTCTCTGAATTACCAAGTGTTATGTGTAGGGGGAAAATGGGTTTATTGAAATGCAAAAATATACAGTACATGTTATGCTAAAAAGTGCCTATGGTGTAATTTAAATTTAGTATGCTACCGCCCCCCAAAAATCTATTGTGGAGTAGGCTCACTTTCTCTATCTTGAGATTGTCTGCCCTTAATACAATAATTAGTGATTACACAATCATTGTTTAGAGGGATCAGTGATTTTAATACGACCGATGTCATATGTAGTGAGGTCTTTTGTAAACATTATGCTTGTGAATGACTCAAGGCCAAGTGCTGTTGAAAATCAGGTATGTGCAGGTTTCTTTGTTTCATTAAGACGACCTTGTCTGATGACATGGAAGAACGACAATTCACGTCACCTGTTTGGCAATTTTAGCGCGTTCGGTCCTAAAAATGAGCTTCACCAAGCCCTCAAGAAGACAGTTGAGGATTTAAGGTTATCGTATTTTCTTAGGTGAGGGCTCAAGAGAGATTCTCAATGAGTTGAGATTCAGGTCATATTTCTTGAGTACCTTCTCTGTGTCTGGCACCCTGCTAGGTATTTTCATCTCTGCTAGTTTAATAAATCTTCCGAACAGCTGTTTGTGGTCACCATGATTAGCTCCAGCTTTGTAGATGAGGCAACTGAGAGTACCCTTTGGAGGGAGGGGTGCCGCCTTTGTGATCCTGAGCAGCCTCGTTGCTCTCAGATTGGGGCTAGGCTTTCCTTCTGTCTGCTTCCAGAAAGCCCATACTACATGTTCATTCCCAGTTCTTTGCATAATTATTAAAGTACCTGGGTGATTCCTTGGTTACTTTGTTTCTCTCGTTAGCATTTTAAACTCTAGCAGGTCAGGGGCCTACCTTTCGCTTCACTGTATCCTCAGTACCTAATCCATTGCCTGGTACATAGTAGGTGCTCAGTAAACGTTAATGGGCAGACTGATCCACAGAGAATGACTGACTTGCCCGTGATCACATAGTTGGCATCTGCAATAAGGAAGAACAGTTAGCAAATTCACGATGCACGTTTCTGTTTGTACTCCAGCAAATAAACGAGTAGTTTAAGGATTAGGTTCTGCTTGATCAGAAATATGAGTGTAAGTAACAATGGCTGAGTCAGGTTTTCTGCTAAGAAGTGTTAAGGCATGAGAAATAGAAATCAAGTTTACTTTAAAAAAATTTTTTTATTTTATATCGGATTATAGTTGGTTTACAGTGTTGTGTTACTTTCAGGTGTATAGCAAAGTGACCTTGTTATACATAGGCACGTATCGATTCTTTTTCAGATTCTTTTCCCATACAGGTTATTACAGAGTATTGGATAGAGTTCCCTGTGCTATGCAGCAGGTCCTTGTTGATTATCTATTTTATATATAGTCGTGTGTATCAGCTGATCCCAGCCTCTTAATTTATCCCTCCCCCCACCTTTCCCCTTTGGTAACCATAAGTTTGTTTTCTAAGTCTGTGAATCTGTTCCTGTTTTGTAAATAAGTTCATTTGTATCATTTTTTAGATTCCAAGTTTGCTTTTGATAGTTATTCATAGCAGATTGTTGCATTGGTTTAGAACATGACCTTTGGAGCCAGACTGTCTGGGTTTGAATTCAGTGCTCGTATTTTCTCTGTGTGTGACCGCAGGCAAGTTACTTAACCTCACTGTACCTCAGTTTCCTCATCTGTAAAATGGGGATAATCATAGTAGTATCTACCTCATAGGAAAGTTGTGAGGATAAAATGATTTAATACAAATGAAATGCTTAGAAACATACTTGACGTAACGTAAGTGCTATATGTGCTATTTGTAGTTCATTGCATAGTGTCCCCCCAAAACTCATGTCCAGCCAGAACCTCAGAATGTGACCTTATTTGGAAATAGGGTCTTTGCAGACGTAGCTAGCTAAGGATCTTGAGATGAAATCGTCCTGGCTTTTCTGTGGACCCTGCATCCAGTGGCTGGCGTTCTTGTAAGAAGGGGAGAGGACGCAGAGACACAGAAAAGAAGGCCACGTGGAGATGGAGGAAGAAATTGGCGTGACACATCTGTAAACCATGGAACGCCAAGGATTGCTGGCAAGCACCAGAGGTAGGAGAGAGGCCTAGGACAGACTTTCCCCAGCGAGGCAGCGGGGTAGCCAGAGTGCCAGGTGAGAACCCAGGGCCAGCTGCTCCCCCTGCGGCCTTGCCATCCCTGCCAGTGCCCAACTTGCAGGCCTCTCCAGCCCGCTGCTCTGTGCCCTCTTGTCAGCACATCCCTGCCGTGTTTCCTTCTCCCACTTCTCCTCCCGTGGCAACCTGACCTTCCTTCCTGGGTTTTTTTTGGCTGGGCCCGTTAGTGGCTTTGTCCTGAGCTTAACTGCTTTCCTTATGGAAATAACCTCTTCATGGGACGTTCTCCAACCCCTCCTGCCTCACCTGAAGCCTGGCTCCAGTGCAAGCTGTCCATTCTCCACCGGGTTAGGAGTCGTTTCTTCAGCTGCCCATGGACACTTGCTGCCTCTGGCTGCTCTAACCAAGCGCCACCAACTTCGGGGCTTAGGACAAGAGAAATGTATTCTCTCACAGTTTTGGAGACCAGAAGTGTGAAGTAAATCTCACTGGGCTGAGGTCAAGATGTCGGCAGGTCTGCACTCGCTGTGGAGGCTATAGGGGAGAGTCCATTCCTGGCCTCTTCCAGCTTCTGGTGGCTGCCGGCAGTCCTTGGCTTATGGCCCCATCACTCCAATTTCTGCCTCTGTGAGCACGTTGGCTTCTCCTCTTGTGTGTCTGGGGGTGTCTCCCTCTTCCTCTCTCTTATCAGGACGCTTGCGATGGCATTTAGGGCCTGCCCAGATATTCCAGGATAATCTCCTTACCTCAAAATCTGTAATATAATCACATCGGTGGTATCCCTTTTTACAAATAAAGCAGCATTCGCAAACTCCAGGGATTAGTCTGCACATAGATGTCTGGGAGCCAGTACAGCCTCTCGCGCCACTTGTGACCCATCCTTTGTGGAGAATGCCGTCCCTCCGGTGCTGAGCCACCCACTCCCTGCAGTCGTCTGTGGTGCTTGGTCACGTCCTCACAGCTCTTCCTCCAGGGCTTGCTCTCCATTCTAAGGACAGCCATGTCCTGGCTGGCTTCAGTCTTCATGCCAACAGCCCGCGTGCCAAGCTGGTCTCACAGCTCTCTGGCCCCTTACAGAGTTTCCAGTTTCATTCTCTGGCCACTCCACTCTTCCATCCGGCTTTCTCACGTCCTTGCCTCTCTATTCCTGCTTTTTTTTTTTTCTTAATTAATTTATTTTATTATTATCATTATTATTTTTAATTTATTTTTGGCCACGTTGGGTCTTTGTTGCTGCGTGTGGGCTTCCTCTAGCTGCAGCAAGCGGTGGCTTCTCTTGTTGCGGAGCACAGGCTCTGGGCGTGCGGGCTTCAGTAGTTGTGGCACAACATTGAACCAGGTATAGCCAAAATATTATCATTTCCACCTGTAATCGATTTACAAAAGCTTTATGAGGTATTTTACTTTCTTTCCTTTATGCAAAAATCCTCAAAATTCAGAGTGTATTTTATACTTATAGCATATCTCAATTTGATGCTAAGTTTTCATTGGAAGTACTTGATCTGGTTTGAAATGTGGCTGGCTAGTGCACCCGAGGAACTATTTTTGTTTATTTTAATTAAAT
>NW_020171801.1:420955-429502 GCF_003031525.2 Neophocaena asiaeorientalis asiaeorientalis
CACCTGGGGCCTGGCAGGGCTTCCTTGCTTCCTAGTCATCGCTCTTGTCCATCCCCTAGAACAGTGAGTTTAGATACCCGTTCCCACCTAAAGCCTTATGACCATGGGCTACGAAGACCTTTCTAGGCATCCGAATTATCTGCACAAGGCTTTATAAATAACAACCCCAGACTTTACCTCTCATGTAGTCTGTACTGTCTCTAGACTTAGACATTCCTCGTGGCTTTCAATCATCCCTAATGTGTTCTATATAAGGAGGGTAATGCATTTACATTTTTCCAATAATCCTCTTACTGTCCTATAGGGGAAAGTAGCAAGTTTGTTGCATTAAAATACAAAACAACAAAGCTGAACTCTCTGATATTTGAATCCCAGCCCAACTTGGGTAAAGATTCAAATACTTGGAACCTCAATCTGGATGTTTCGCCTGTCCTCCCTACCGGCCGAGAAAAATACACACGAGTAGGAAATTACTGTTCCTCCTGTATGAAAGTAACCTTCATTTTATCGGGTTCTGTTTATAAAGCTTCCAAAGAAAGGTAATGTTTCTTTATTTTGCAGCCTCACTTTACTGCTGTAGGGAGAGGTGGGAATGTAGGAGTCCAAACAGTTTCTGATTGCATGGGAGAAGTGATCTGCTACGACACCATTCTCTGTCCCTTTGACCCACCCCGCTGCTGGAATTGGTACATTTGAAACAGCAAGTGGAAGTTTCCTTATACAGTCTTACCTCATCCATTGCTTTCCCTGTTCCTTGATTTAGACCTGGGGACATTCCAATAAATGAAACAAAAATAACTCAAAGAATTCCTGCGGCGATAAAACCAGGCCTCCAAGACCAAGTTGCACTCTGTTCTGGCACTGAATTTACTGTGAGTCTCTGCCCGGCAATGCAGGCCCTTTCCTCCATTCTGCCAGAAACAGGACCTAAGCATTCTTGGTCTTTATGGATAGTTCGTTTTAGATCTTCCCTCAAGGATGGGGATTCAGCTGTCCATATCGGGGTTAGGTTCCATGTATACGGCTTTCAGTATTCTAACCTTTTATTTAACCTGCCTTGTACAGGGTACTGAGCTGGGTGCACAGAGGTGACTAAAGACATGGCATCTTTCTGCTAAGAGCTTATATAGTTATGTGGAAAGAAGTAGCAGAGGTGTGCTGGAACTAATTTGAGCCAGCTCATAAGAGCTCATCATTATAATTTTAGGAATTTTGAGAGCAGGTTGTTAAACACAACCATTATTGAGAATTAAATTATGTAAGTCTATAATAAATAAATTTTATTAAAAACCAAGGTAATTCATTCATTTCTAGTTGTTTTACTCTATTTTATTATTGTCTATGCTCTATTTACCTCTATTGTATCTGTATGGTTGAAATACTATATAATTGTTTGTTTACTACAGAACATCTTTCTCTTCACAACTCTGTGTTCAGTGAGTGACATCAGATTGATAGCTTGAAATTGACCCTGATGGGAATATTTACACCATGGAAACTGGCAAACACTGTAAATAAGGGCTTTTTTTCAGAGTCTGGTGTTAAATATCTACAAGTGCACCGCTGGGCTGGGTGGTGAAGGAGTTAGAGAAATGCCTCGGTAAGCAGTAAGTGCTATTGTAGAAGTTCAGAGCAAGTTGTCTGTTAGAATTAGGGAAAATGCTTCACGGAGGTGATGATATTTGAGAAAGGCCTTGAAGGATGGGTCAGATTTTATCAGGCAGAGATTGAGAGGTCTGGTATCCTTGACAGAGGGAATAATGAGTAAGGTCACGGCAGGCAGAAAGCATTGGACATACTTGGGGAAAAGCTAGGAATGTATTTGGCTGACATACGAGGCCAGTGTAAGGTGGTAGTGAAGATAAGGGTGAGAAAGCCGGTTGAAGCCTAATTGTGGAGGGTTTAAAAGTCACAGTGAGGAGCTTGTACAAAAGTCAGTGGGAAATGAGGAATCATAGGAGATTTATGAGCAGAAGCATGACATCTTGAGAGCTGTGCTTCTGGAATATTATTATACACGGTATATGCACTGGGGCCAGAAGTGGGCGGTCCTTGCCTAGTTAGGAAGTCGTTGCTTCAGTGCTGTGCAGTTAATAAGGACGTGACTAGAGGTACTGGTTCAGGAAGGAGAAAGCAGAATCCGGATGCCAGAGACATTTTCAATGTAGATTTCACAAGTGTTGGCTTGTGATTATCTGTCTTCTGATGCTAGCATTTGTATAAGCTTCTACTATTATCTGGTCTCTTGGCCGTGTGATAAAAAATAAGTATATCAGAAGATAAAATGCATGCTTTTAATGGGAACTATGGATGAGTGCTTCACTAGTCACTTTTTATTTCTAATTCCTGAAAGGAGATGCGCCTAATATCTTTAAGGTGCATTCAGGAGGATGAATAATAAGATTTAAAATGTTCTGTTTGGCTAAACTAATTCTAGGAGTCAGTGTAATAGGCAGCTCCCATGGCCGTGGTTCCACAGCTTGACATTTTGAAAATTAGTCTGGTAAAAGGTTAAAGTGGGACCTGGAAAAACCAATCTCTCTCTCTCTCTCTCTCCCCCTCTGTCTCTTTCTCTCCTCCCCCTCTCCCCACCCCGTTTATTTTTCTCTGAAAATTAAATCAGTATTCTTTTTTCTTTAGCAATATCCATGAAATCTGGCTGTGGAGCCTTGGGATTCCATGAGAGGTGTTTGGGTGTCCTCACCATACCCTGAGAAGGAGGATTAAATCAAGTGTCAAGAATTTCATTCCCAGGAGGATTTGTGTGTCCAATCTATCTTTCTTCCTTCCCCCCACTTTCTTCTTCTTTATGGAAAACTCAGGAGTCTCATTTGTGTCAAAAGGTGCCTGAAAGTTCTCCAAGGTAGTGATTGGACAAGTTCATGGTCAGACTTGAGCACACATGCAGTTGGCACGTTAGGTCCCTCAAGAACACCAAGTTTAATGCCTTACTTCTTTGAGTTCTTAGCAAAGGCAGCTCCCCGTATGCCAAAGAGATTTGTATGTGGAATTTGCCTTCATGCTGAGTGAGAAGAGTTTGTGGCGATCCATCACATGAGTTGGAGGGGGCACTGGAAATGGGGGGTGGGTGGGAACAAGGATACCAGGTGGTGTCTGGAAGAGGCCGTGGGGTAGGATTGGAGTGGATATTGCAGAGGTAGAGCGGGAGAGGCCCTGGAGGAGGATGGATCCGATGAGGTGGTGTTGATGGGCTGAGGTGTGGTGAAGGGCACTGAGTGGGCAGGGCTACTGCCCAGGGGGCAGTTGGTTATTTGCTTTATTGCTTGTGGGCAATGCCATGAAGGGAATGCTGGGGAACGGATATAAGGGTGACCTGCTAGCCTGGTGGTCCCTTTGAAACTTCAGTCCTGAGACCTGGCATCCTGGCCATAGTTTTGCTTAGATAGTGGGTTGTTTTTAGAAGGTTAGTCTGGGAAATAGATTGGAGGAGGGATGCAATGGGCTGAATGTTTGTGTCCCTCCTGCCCAAATTCACACATCAAAATCCTAATCCCCAAGAGGATGGTATTTGGAGGTGGGGCCTTTGGGAGATGATAGGGTTATGAAGGTGGTGCCCCCATGAATGGAATTAGGATTCTTAGAAGAGGCCAGGGACTTCCCTGGCGGTCCAGTGGTTAAGGCTCCGTGCTCCCAATGCAGGGAGCATGGGTTCAATGCCTGGTTGGGGAGCTAAGATCCCGCATGCCTCACGGTGTGGCCAAAAAAAAAGGAGAGGCCAGAGAGCTCCGTTGCATTTTTCCACCTTGTGAAGATGCACTGTGAAGCTGGCAGTCTGCAACATGAAAGAACATCCTTTCCAGAACCCGGCCACGGTGGCACCCTGGCCTTGAACTCAGCCTCCAGAACTGTGTGAAATACATTTGTTATTCAGAAGCCACTCAGTCTGTGGTACTTTGTTACAGCAGCCCGAATGGACTAAGACAGAGGGCTTTCGGGGTTCAAGAAAACTCCTTTGTCCTGTGCTTTCAAAGGTAACCCAGACACAGGGTAACCCAGTTCTCTTACCCTGAAAAAAAGGTTTGTGCCTGCCATCACTGTTTGTAATTCAAGGTGCAGGTTTCACACTCCAATTCCCAGAATAAAACTGCCATTCCAGTGGAAATCTCTCTGTGACAGAATCCCCGAGCCTAGTCGGTGGTGCACTTAGTCTGAGAAGCAGTCAGCATGGCCCCATCTTGACATTCCAGGACAACAGAAGCACCTGGCCTGTGTCTTGGACTCCATTATAACCAAATTCAATGTAAAGTAAGCCAACACCAAGCCAGCTTTTTGTTGTTGTTGTTTTTTCTTTTTCTGCGGTACGAAGGCCTCTCACTGTCGCGGCCTCTCCCGTTGCGGAGCACAGGCTCCGGACGCGCAGGCGCAGCGGCCATGGCTCACGGGCCCAGCCGCTCTGCGGCACGTGGGATCTTCCCGGACCGGGGCACGAACCCGTGTCCCCTGCATCGGCAGGCGGACTCTCAACCACTGCGCCACCAGGGAAGCCCTTTGTTGTTGTTTTGTTTTGGGTTTTCTTTTTGCCTGTGCCCATCTTGCGGGATCTTAGTTCCCCGACCAGGGATCGAACCCAGGCCCCCTGCAGTGGAAGGGCCGAGTTCTAACCACTGGACCGCCAGGGAAGTCCCGCCAAGCCAGCTTTGATCCTCCACTGTATTTGAGCGTGATTCGCACGTGGGGGTGAGGAAGCTTCTCATCTCCTGTCCCTGGATGGGTAACTACTGTATAAAAGTTCGTCTCTTCCAACGTTGCGTTGGGCAGTGGAGACAGTTACCCAGTAACCTTTATTTCATCCTGAAGCCAGGCCTTGGATTGGCTTATGTTACTCCAATAGCGATACCAGAGGAGCAGTGAGAAGAGGGAACGGGGAGCTTGGCAGCAAGAGATATTAGTGGAGATTTCGGAGGAGGAGATGATTTGTGAATTATTATCTTTTCTAGTTGTTTTCCTTTGTTCCCATTATAAACCTTGCATCGTCGATTCCTAAGATCCCGTATCCGAAGAAGATGGGGAATGTCTGACTCTTTGCTACTGTTGTCTGCCGTGTGCTCTGGCCACATGTGCTGCTGCTCTGTTTGGCAACTCTTCATTGCCCCAGCACGCCAGCATTTCTTTTGGCTTAATGGCCCATCACCCCATTTTATATTTCCTAACATAGTAAAACCTGAATTATTAGGTGAAAGAACTCGAATTTACTTTAGGGAACAGTTTGCTTCTCCATTCACAGTGATCCCTTACCCCTTTGCTGGAGGGACTGGTTTAGGTATATCCAGACCCACAAGCCACAGGTTTTAAATGAGCTGTGTCAACAGAGTCCTTTATTCTTCCAAAGGAGATAAAGTGAACAGTTGATTCTTTCTATCTGGGGTGGCTTTCAGAGAGCAGCTTAAAGGCAAAGTGCTATCATCTTTGGGTAAACATTAAAAATCCTGGGACACCTCTCCCAAGGACGTTCCTTACACCTCCCGATTTTGTCTTTCCCCAAATCACTGTGTTGGGAGCCTGTCATTGGTTGCTTGAGTCACGTGCCGTTGGCCTCTCCAAAAGTAAATCGTGCCCTGGCTTTTTTGGCCAAAGCAATCCCTCACGCCACATGTAGAAGTTCCAGTTCAGATGATGGCCACTGCTGTCCTGAGACATGCTGAGGCAGGCTGGGCCACCTGGCAGGCTCCGCATAATGGGCTGTGGATTTCCTTGAGGACCATTTGAAGAAGCCGACTCCAAGATGGATATGTAGGCTGTTTTCTGACTGCACAGTTTTTCAGTATGGGAAACTAATTTCATATCTCCTAAAACCACTAAGCCTTGACTGTGAGAACTTTAGGAACCCTGATTTCTAGCACTCAGCTCTTTGCTGCTCAGCAAACAAGATTATTCTTGTTGTTGGCCTTGAATTCCCTTTTAGGTTTCTATAAATATATTTGTCCCATTTGTTTGAGTATAACTGTGTCTCTCAGGAATACGATTTTTTTTTGCCTTATTCCTTTACTGGTGGTTATTATCGTGGTGACCCTTACAGAAAGACATGATATCCATGGCAGGGGTGTGTTCATTGCCAGAGGAATGAAAGCACGGAATACCATCAAGCTCAGGCAGCCTGTGATGTGAGCTTACAGCCGCAAATTTCTTATAACCTTAATTATGATCCTTTATGTTTTTCATCTTTTATCACCTTTCATATGACACTGTCAAAGCAATTGAGACGCCCAGGACCGTAACCGTTTGAAGATCTCATTCTTGATATGAGGAGACTGACAAATGACATCATTTATTCTGAGAGCAGGTTGAATTTCAGCTTCCCAGTCAACATATTTGCAAGCATCCCTGGCCTTTTGGCTGTTAATTTTAGGGATTACCATAGTTAGTATTCTGCCATTCTTCACTAGCGAAATAAATGTCCTTCATGAAAGAGAAAGTGTACACCAAACTGGAAACTGCTGGATAGCTCTGAGGATTTGGAGGGTCAGGGAAACAAAAGTCCAAATCCTTGCTAAAGCAAACTGTTCTGATCTCTTTGCCACAAGATCTCTCCTCACTGTTTCCTCTTAGCCCCAATCTTGTATATCCCTAAGCCAAATGCCTTATTGCTGTGGATAAGAAATCCTCTTTTAGAAGGTGCGTGTGTCCTGGCAGGGAGGAGAGAGCGTGGCCTCGCTGCAGCTGTGGGCACGCTGCAAGGCTGAGGTTTGTGGGGGAAGCGTGTCTTGCCCAGAACATCTGGGGCCAGGAAAATCAAGAAGGGGGGCATCCTGAGGGAGGTGGGTGCGGCTGAGGTCAGAATGCCAAAGAAGGGAATAAACCGTTCATTAGAAGAAGGGAAAGGTTGAGGAGCTACTGTGGAGACAGGGAAGAAGAGCGCTGGGGAGAGGGGGTCAGAGGCCATGGGTTGAGGGGTGAGTGAGTGGGTGGGCCTGGGAAAACTCTTGTGTGGGAGGGGTACGGAGCTGTGACTCGCATCTGCCTCTTCGTTTGCTTCCCTTGCCAGGTGCCAGGGAGAACCAATCACACTTCCAACCGTGATCACTGACCCTGATCAACTCCATCCTGGACTTGGGAAGCACATGCCTTCCTCCAGTGGTGAGCAGACTTTTGCTCGTGGGAAATCAATTTAGAAAATATCCATTGGCCTCACGTTTCCGTATTCAAAATGAAAACCACTGTGTGGAGTTCATAGTAAAAAAGGCAAATGCTTACAACTTTATCGAAGAACATCTATGAGAAAATCAGTACTGCTTTTTTTTTAACATCTTTATTGGAGTATAATTGCTTTACAATGGTGTGTTAGTTTCTGCTGTATAACAAAGTGAATCAGCTATACATATACATATATCTCACATTTGCAAATATTTTCTCCAGTTCTGAGGGTTTCTTTTCATTTTTTTGTAGTTTTCTTTGCTTTGCAAAAGCTTTTAAGTTTCATTAGATCCCATTTCTTTATTTTTGTTTTTATTTCCATTACTCTAGGAGGTGGATCAAAAAAGATCTTGCTGTGATTTATGTCAAAGAGTGTTCTTCCTATGTTTTCCTCTAAGAGTTTTATAGTGTCCAGTCTTAAATGTAGGTCTCTAATCCATTTTGAGTTTATTTTTGTGTATGGTGTTAGGCAGTGTTCTAATTTCATTCTTTTACATGTAGCTGTCCAGTTTTCTCAGCACCATTTATTGAAGAGCCTGTCTTTTCTCCATTGTATATCCTTGCCTCCTTTGTCATAGATTAGTTGACCATGGGTGTGTGGGTTTATCTCTGGGTTTTCTATCCTGTTGCGTTGCTCTATATTTCTGTTTTTGTGCTAGTACCATACTGTCTTGATTACTGTAGCTTTCTAGTATAGTCTGAAGTCAGGGAGTCTGATTCCTCCAGCTCCGTATTTTTCCCTCAAGACTGCTTTGGCTATTCGGGGTCTTTTGTGTATCCATACAAATTTTAAGATTTTTTTGTACTAGTTCTCTAAAAAATGCCACTGGTAGTTTGATAGGGATTGCATTGAATCTGTAGATTGCTTTGGGTAGTATAGTCATTTTCACAATATTGATTCTTCCAATCCAAGAACATGGTATATATATCTCTCCAACCGTTTGTATCATGTTTAATTTCTTTCATTGGTGTCTTATAGTTTTCTGCACACAGGTCTTTTGTCTCCCTAGGTACGGTTATTCCTAGGTATTTTATTCTTTTCCTTGCAACGGTAAATGGTAGTGTTTCCTTAATTTCTCTTTCAGATTTTTCATCATTAGTGTATAGGAATGCAAGAGATTTCTGTGCATTAATTTTGTATCCTGCAACTTTACCAAATTCATTGATAAGCTGTAGTAGTTTTCTGCTGGCATCTTTAAGATTGTCTATGTATAGTATCATGTGATCTGCAAACAGTGACAGTTTTACTTCTTCTTTTCCAATTTGGATTCCTTTTATTTCTTTTTCTTCTCTGATTGCCATGGCTGGGGCTTCCAAAACTATGTTGAATAGTAGTGGTGAGAGTGGACATCCTTGTCTTGTTCCTGATCTTAGAGGAAATGTTTTCAGTTTTTC
>NW_020171801.1:429731-440047 GCF_003031525.2 Neophocaena asiaeorientalis asiaeorientalis
TGTTCATATTTTCTATTTCTTCCTGGTTCAGTCTGGGAAGCTTATACCTTTCTAAGAAATTGTCCATTTCTTCCAGGTTGTTCATTTTATTGGCATAGATTTGCTTGCGGTAGTCTCGTAGGATACTTTGTATTTCTGTGGTGTTTGTTGTAGCGTCTCCTTTTTCATTTCTAATTTTATTGATTTGAGTCCTCTCCCTCTTTTTCTTGATGAGTCTGGCTAATGGTTTATCAATTTTGTTTATCTTCTCAAAGAACCAGCTTTTAGTTTTATTGATCTTTGCTGTTGTTTTCTTTGTTTCTATTTCATTTACTTCTGCCCTGATGTTTATGATTTCTTTCCTTCTGCTAACTTTGGGTTTTGTTTGTTTTTCTTTCTCTAGTTCCTTTAGGTGTGAGGTTAGATTGTTTATTTGAGATTTGTCTTGTTTCTCGAGGTAGGCTTCTATAGCTATAAACTTCCCTCTTAGATCTGCTTTTGCTGCATCCCATAGGTTTTGTATCGTTGTGTTTTCATTGTCATTTGTCTCTAGGTAAGTTTTGATTTCCTCTTTGATTTCTTCAGTGATCTCTTGGTTATTTAGTAATGTATTGCTTAACCTCCATGTGTTTTTGTCTTTCACATTTTTTTCCCTGTAATTGATTTCTAATCTCATAGTGTTGTGGTCAGAAAAGATGCTTGATATGATTTCAGTTTTCTTAAATTTACTGAGGCTTGATTTGTGATCCAAGATGTGATCTATCCTGGAGAATGTTCTGTGCACAGTTGAGAAGAAAGTGTAATCTGCTGTTTTTGGATGGAATGTCCAATAAATATCAATTAAATCTATCTGGTCTATTGTGTCATTTAACGCTTGTGTTTCCTTATTAATTTTCTGTTTGGATGATCTGTCCATTGGTGTAAATGAGCAGTTAAAGTCCCCCAGTATTATTGTGTTTCTGTCGATTTCCTATTTTATAGCTGTTAGCATTTGCCTTAGGTATTGAGGTGCTCCTATGTTGGGTGTATATATATTTATAATTGTTATATCTTCTTGTTGGATTGATCCCTTGATCATTATGTAGTGTCCTTCCTTGTCTCTTGTAACAGTCTTTATTTTAAAGTCTATTTTACCTGGTATGCGTATTGCTACTCTAGCTTTCTTTTGATTTCCATTTGCATGGAATATCTTTTTCCATCCCCTCACTTTCAGTCTGTATGTGTCCATAGGTCTGAAGTAAGTCTCTTGTAGACACCATATATATGGGTCTTGTTTTTGTATCCATTCCACGAGCCTGTGTCTTTTCGTTGGAGCATTTAATCCATTCACGTTTAAGGTAATTATCGATATGTATGTTCCTATTACCATTTTCTTAATTGTTTCGGGGTTGTTTTCGTAGGTCCTTTTCTTCTCTTGTGTTTCACACTTAGAGAAGTTCCTTTAGTGTTTGTTGTAGAGCTGGTTTGGTGGCGCTGAATTCTCTTAGCTTTTGCTTGTCTGTAGAGCTTTTGATTTCTCCGTTGAATCTGAATGAGATCCTTGCCAGGTAGAGTAATCTTGGTTGTAGATTCTTCCCTTTCATCACTTTAAATACGTCATGCCGCTCCCTTCTGGCTTGCACAGTTTCTGCTGAGAAATCAGCTGTTAACCTTACGGGAGTTCCCTTGTATTTTGTCATTTTACCCTTGTTGCCTTCAATAATTTTTCTTTGTTTTTAATTTTTGTCTATTTGATTACTATGTGTCTCAGCGTATTTCTCCTTGGGTTTATCCTGCCTGGGACTCTCTGCGCTTCCTGGACTTGGGTGGCTATTTCCTTTCCCATGTTAGGAAAGTTTTCCACTATAATCTCTTCAAATATTTTCTCAGGTCTTTTCTCTCTCTCTTCTCCTTCTGGGAACCCTATAATGCGAACGTTGTTGCGTTTAATGTTGTCCCAGAAGTCTCTTAGGCTGTCTTCATTTCTTTTCCTTCTTTTTTCTTTATTCTGTTTCACACCAGTGAATTCCACCGTTCTGTCTTCCAGGTCACTTATCCATTCTTCTGCCTCAGTTATTCTGCTATTGATTCCTTCTAGTGTATTTTTCATTTCAGTTATTGTATTGTTCATCTCTGTTTGTTCTTTAATTTTTCTAGGTTTTTGTTCATTAAGTCTTCTAGGTCTTTGTTAAACATTTCTTGCATCTTCTCGATCTGTACCTCCATTCTTTTTCCGAGGTCCTGGATCATCTTCACTATCATTATTCTGAATTCTTTTTCTGGAAGGTTGCCTATCTCCACTTCATTTAATTGTTTTTCTGGGGTTTTATCTTGTTCCTTCATCTGGTACATAGCCCTTTGCCTTTTCTCGTGTCTATCTTTCAGCAAATGTGGTTTTTGTTCCAAAGGTGCAGGATTGTAGTTCTTCTTGCTTCTGCTGTCTGCTCTCTGGTGGATGAGGCTATCTAAGAGGCTTGTGCAAGTATCCTGATTGGAGGGAATTGTGGTGGGTAGAGCTGGCTGTTGCTCTGGTGGGCAGAGCTCAGTAAAACTTTAATCTGCCTGTCTGCTGATGGGTGGGGCTGGGTTACCTCGCTGTTGGTTGTTTGGCCTGAGGCAACCCAACACTGGAGCCTACCCAGGCTCTTTGGTGGGGCTAATTGTGGACTCTGGGAGGGCCCATGCCAAGGAGTACTTCCCAGAGCTTCTGCTGCCAGTGTCCTTGTCCTCACAGTGAGACACAGCCACCCCCAGCCTCTGCAGGAGATCCTCCAACACTGGCAGGTAGGTCTGGTTCAATCTCCTTTGGGGTCTCTGCTCCTTCCCCTGGGTCCTGATGCATACACTACTTTGTGTGTGCCCTCCAGGGGTGGAGTCTCTGTTTTCCCCAGTCCTGTTGAAGTCCTGCAATCAAATCCTGCTAGCCTTCAAAGTCTGATTCTCTAGGAATTCCTCCTCCCATTGCCGGACCCCCAGGCTGGGAAGCCTGACCTGGGGCTCAGAACCTTCACTCCAGTGGTGGACTTCTGTGGTATAAGTGTTCTCCAGTCTGTGAGTCACCCACACAGTGGTTATGGGATTTGATTTTACTGTGATTGTGCCCCTCCTACCGTCTCACTGTGGCTTCTCCTTTGTCTTTGGATGTGGGGCATCTTTTTTGGTGAGTTCCGGTGTCTTCCTGTCGATGATTGTTCAGGAGTTAGTTGTCATTCCGGTGCTCTCTCAAGAGGAAGTGAGAGCACATCCTTCTAGTCTGCCATCTTGAACCAATCCCCCTCCCTTTTTTTCTTGATGAGTCTGGCTAATGGTTTATCAATTTTGTTTATCTTCTCAAAGAACCAGCTTTTAGTTTTATTGATATTAGCTCTTGTTTCCTTCATTTCTTTTTCATTTATTTCTCATCTGATCTTTATGATTTGTTTCTTTCTGCTTACTTCGGGATTTTTTTTGTTCTACTTTCTCTTTGCTTTAGGTGTAAGGTTAGGTTGTTTATTTGAGATTTTTCTTGTTTCCTGAGGTAGGATTGTATTGCTATAAACTTCCCTCTTAGAACTGTTTTTGTTGCATCCCATAGGTTTTGGGTCATCATGTTCTCATTGTCATTTGTTTCTAAGTGTTTTTTGATTTCCTCTTTGATTTCTTCAGTGATCTCTTGGTTATTTAGTAACGTATTGTTTAGCCTACATGTGTTTGTATTTTTCACAGAATTTTTCCTGTAACTGATATTTAGTCTCATAGTGTTGTGGTCGGAAAAGATACTTGATACAATTTCAACTTCCTTAAATTTACCAAGACTTGATTTTTGACACAGGATATGATCTAATCTGGAGAATGTTCCATGAGCACTTGAGAAGAAAGTGTATTCTGTTCCTTTTGGATGGAATGTCCTATAAATATCAATTAAGTCCATCTTGTTTAATGTATCATTTAAAGCTTGTGTTTCCTTATTTATTTTCATTTTGGATGATCTGTCCATTGGTGAAAGTGGGGTGTTAAAGTCCCCTACTATGAATGTGTTACTGTGGACTTCCCCTTTTATGGCTGTTAGTATTTGCCTTATGTATTGAGGTGCTCCTATGTTGGGTGCATAAATATTTACAATTGTTATATCTTCTTCTTGGATTGATCCCTTGATCATTATGTAGTGTCCTTCTTTGTCTCTTGCAATAGTCTTTATTTTAAAGTCTATTTTGTCTGATATGAGAATTGCTCCTCCAGCATTCTTTTGATTTCCATTTGCATGGAATATCTTTTTCCATCCCCTCCCTTTCAGTCTGTATGTGTCCTGAGGTCTGAAGTGGGTCTCTTGTAGACAGCGTGTATATGGGCCTTGTTTTTGTATCCATTCAGCCAGTCTGTGTCTTTTGGTGGGAGCATTTAATGCTTTTACATTTAATGTTATTATCAATATGTGTGTTCCTATTACCATTTTCTTAATTGTTTTGTGTTTGTTTTTGTAGGTCTTTTCCTTCTCTTGTGTTTCTTGCCTAGAGAAGTTCCTTTAGCATTTGTTGTAAAGCTGGTTTGGTGGTGCTGAATTCTCTTAGCTTTTGCTTGTCTGTAAAGCTTTTAATTTCTCGGTCGAATCTGAATGAGATCTTTGTTGGGTAGAGTAATCTTGGTTGTAGGTTTTTCCCTTTCATCACTTTAAATATGTCTTGCTACTCCCTTCTGGCTTGCAGAGATCTGCTGAAAGATCAGCTGTTTACCTTATGCAGATTCCCTTGTATGTTATTTGTTGCTTTTCCCTTGTTGCTTTTAATATTTTTTCTCTGTATTTAATATCTTTCTTTTTTTTTTTTTTTCCTCACTGTTGTGGCCTCTCCCGTTGTGGAGCACAGGCTCCGGATGCGCCAGCTCAGTGGCCATGGCTCATGGGCCCAGCCGCTCTGCAGCATGTGGGATATTCCCGGATCAGGGCACAAACCCGTGTCCCCTGCACCGGCCGGCGGACTCTCAACCACTGTACCACCAGGGAAGCCCTGTATTTAATTTTTGATAGTTTGATTCATAATTGTCTTGGTGTGCTTTTCCTTGGATTTATCCTTTATGGGACTGTCTGCACTGCCTGGACTTGATTGACTATTTCGTTTGCCATGTTAGGGAAGTTCTCAACTGTAATCTCTTCAAGTATTTGCTCAGACCCTTTCTTTTTCTCTTCTTCTTCTGGGACCCCTGTAATTCAAATGCTGGTGCGTTTAATGTTGTCCCAGAGGTCTCTGGGACTGTCCTCAATTCTTTTCATTCTTTTTTCTTTATTCTGCTCTCTAGTAGTTATTTACACTGTTGTATCTTCCAGGTCACTTATCCGTTCTCCTGCCTCAGTTGTTCTGCTATTGATTCCTTCTGGAGAATTTTAAATTTCATTTATTGTGTTGTTCATCATTGTTTGTTTGCTCTTTAGTTCTTCCAGGTCCTTGTTAAATGTTTCTTGTGTTTCTCCATTCTATTTCCAAGATTTTGGATCCTCTTTACTATCATTATGCTGAATTGTTTTTCAGGTAGACTGCAGGTTTGTTGTTCCTGTTGTTTTTGGTGTCTGCCCCCAGTGGGTGAGGTTGGTTCAGTGGCTTGTGTAGGCTTCCTGGTGGAGGGGAGTGGTGCCTGTGTTCTGGTGGGTGGGGCTGGATCTTGTCTTCCTGGTGGGTAGGGCTGTGTCTATCTGATTGATATTATGTTGGGCCAGGAGGTCTCTGGTGGTCCAGTGTCCTGAGCTCAGGTCTCCCACTTCGGAGGCTCACGTCTGACACCAGGTTGGAGCACCAGGACCCTGTCAGCCACATGGCTCAGAAGAAAAGGGAGGAAAAAAGAAAGAAAAAAAAAATTTTTAATAATAATAAAATATATTTTTTAAAAAAGCTATAGACTCCCTTGTGATATTCATAAAGACAGTCTGATAGTTGCCACTCATCTGTGGCAGGAGCATTTGTCCCTTGAGCTTTCACTATCTCCTGTCACTTTACCAAATGTTTTTGTTCAGTTATGTCTGACATTCAGTGGCCAAGTATATTCAAGAGGGCAACAGAAACAATCCAACAATGATAACAAGTGCTAAAAACTATACTAAAAGAAACCTAAAAATCAGAAACAAATAAGTCCCAGACAGCAAACCCCGAGTCTACAGTTGCTCCCAATGTCCACAGACTCAATTTTGGGATGATTCATTGTCTATTCAGGTATTCCGCAGATGCAGGGTACATGAAATTGATTGTGGGGATTTAATCCACTGCTCCTGAGGCTGCTGGGAGAGGTTTCCCTTTCTGTTCTTTGTTCGCACAGCTCCTGGGGTTCAGCTTTGGTTTTGGCCCCGCCTCTGCGTGTAGGTCACCTGAGCGCATCTGTTCTTCGCTCAGACAGGTCAGGGTTAGAGCAGCGCCTGATTATGGGGCTCTGGCTCACTCAGGCCCAGGGGAGGGAAGGGTACGGTAGTTATAATTGGAACGTGGAGAGAGCCTGCAGTGCCAGAGGCTCACGTGACATTGCAACAGCCTGAGACGTGCTGTGTAGTACTGCTTCTTAGTCACTGAAGTGAGTTAGTGTCTGGACACATTTGAGAAATAGCTCACTGGGCAACCACCTTCTAATGTTTCCTCCTGAGATGGGAGAACAGGACATAGTGTCGACGCAGGCCCACCATTTCCCTACAGGTCCTGAGTTGCTCATCACTTCCGGGTACACCCGAATGAGTGCTGGATATACTCTGAAACGGTTCCTGATTGGCTGCTGCTAGGGCAGTAATGGTCTCCAGATTTCTGGAAAGTAGGCCTCAGTGAGAAGGTGACATTTGAGAAACATGTATAGGAAGTAAGGACATGACCCAAGAGGATATCTGTGGAAGACAGTCCCAAGAAGAAAGAACAATAAGTGCAAAGGCCCTGAGACAGAAGCTTTCCTGGCCTGTTTGAGGAACAGTAAGGAGGGCAATGTGATGTGGTCCCTGGGCACTATTCATGGAGATGGGAGTGCTGCAAGGCAGGGAAATCCTTTGACCAAAGGCATTTTTCATTGTTGTCATTGGCACCATCTGAGGCTCTTGAGTGCGTGAGAGATGGAGGACTCTGGAATTCAATGGTGACAGACAGTTAAAATGAAGAGATATAGAAAACTGGTGAAAAACAGAGGCTTTGTAAAATTTTTTTTCAAGTTGCTCTGTAAAAGACACTGTTAAGGAATGGAAAGACAAGCCAAGACTAAGAGAAAATATTTGCAAGTCACATATCTGAAAAAAGACTTGTGCCAAGAATATGTAAAGAAACCCAACAGCAAGAAAAGACACCAAGCAATTTTTAAAAGGGCAAAGTATCTGAGCAGACACCTCAACAAAAAAGATATACAGGTGGCCAATAAGCACATGTGATATTCTGGGAAAGGTAAAACTACAAAAACAGGAAACAGATCAGGGGTTTCCAGGGATTTGGGCAGTGATGAGGGTTAATAGATGAAGCACAGAGGATATTCTTAGTGGTGGTGGATCTACTGTGTACGATATTATAGTGGTGTATTTGACCCTACGCATTTGTCGAGACCCACAGAACTTTATGGCCCAAAGACTAAGCCTAATGTACCCAAATTTTAAAAAATCTTTTTGCAAGTGGGAGAATCCCAGGGTGGAACGCAGACCATCCCAGGAGAACCTAACTGCATTTACAAGTATATGAAGCCCCCTCACTGAAGGGGGTGGAGGGAAAGGTACTGATCTGAGTAACTTTGGAAATGAGTGGAGTTTTTAAGAATATGCAAAGAAGCATTAAATTCTAGTTAATAAGTTGTTTCCCACAGAGGCATGGATTAACAATTCTGATACGACTATACACGTATACTGCAGCGGACCAACTAAGTGAATGGATGGCAGATGATGGGCACCAGGATTCTCAGTGTTGGAGTGAGAGGAGTTTAGATGAGCAAAGGGAGGAAGCTAGAATGATCCACATAGTACTGAATTGAAGTTGGAGACATCAGTAAGAACTCATGTTTAGCTTAATATATATATACAGATGGTTACATACAGAGCTGTTTATAGATATGTGTATATCCATGGACAATGTATCCCATCTCACTGGGCCTCCGTTTCCTCGTTCATAAAATGGAATTAGAAGAAATTTGGCCTGATAGAGTTGTGGTGAGAAGGTCATGAGGCAAATGGTCCAGCATATGTATTAATAAGACACATGGCTATGTTAGAAAGCACTCAATGAGTGGAAGGTATGGGTACACGTCATGTGTGTGTCTGCTCCCCAGTGCGGAGGCAGGGGCTCGTGGGGTGCCTGAGGATCACCCTAGAACGGGGTCAAAGTAGGGAAGAGGGCCTACTGGCAGCACCTCCCTGGAAGAGAGTATGGAGCCAGGAAATGGGAACGGAGTTGAGAATCTGAGGCTGCGCTGTTGGCCAAGCCACACGTTTAGTTTCTCTCCAAGGTCTTCCTTCCTGGAAGGCCACCTGTGTTTAGGCGCTCCCAGGTGGGTGAGCCAGTAAGCAAGCCCCTTAAAGTGGCACTGTCATTGTCTCAATCAGTATTTCTCTCATCTGCTCCCTCTTTTATTATTCTTTAATCTTTTGGTCTCATTCGATCCGATGCCAATCTTTCCAGTGGGATGAAAATAAAGCCATGGCTCAGAGCTCTGAAGATATGTTGCTTATTTATATTATTTGAAAGGAAGTGTTGCTGGCAATATATTATCCAGTTTTGGCTTGGGTAATAGTAGCCAGGTTCTCAAAATATACGGAGGCCAGGATCCAAATTTGCATGTACAGAGTTACTCTTTGAAAATGAGCTCTACCAGTCCCTGCTTCATTAATTTTGTGGTGCTTACTTCATTAACTAATTTCGTTTTCACTTCATTAATTTGCCCAGAACCTTTTTAACTTTTTCAATGCTGGTAGCAATTCCTCTTCCACATCTACATAATGATGTGGGAAATATTTGATCCCAGTGTTTATTCTCAGTGTTCCCAGGATAGTCTTCTGCAGTTTTTTCCTTCTACATTTAGTTTTCATGTTCAGGGGCAGAGCCTAAAAGAAGACCTAAAATGTTTTGGCTTTAAGATCAAGGTCAATGCCCCTGAATTAGATGTTTCTGGGGCCTTTGAATCTAGTTTCTTACCTCTTCTAAAGAAGGGACAATGTCATATTGCTCTTTTGAATTCACTCTGTGCCTATAATATAATAATGACCTATGCAGATACTATGCACCAGGCACTAAATTCTAGCAGGGGGAAGTCCCTTTACAAAATCCAAACCTAATTTGTAATGGGAGAAGGGAATTATAGAAAAGCACTTGAAGATGACAGTGCAGACTGTGCTTTTCTATAAAATGTGTGGCACTGGGTATGAGAAGATACAAAATAGGGAGACGTCAGTTGTACAAGTTGAACGCTGCATACCTATGTGAACTCAGCCTGTGGGACAATATCCACTCTATGCTATGGAAAACATGTTGGTCTTCTGAGCTCTCACGGGATTCAAGTTGCCGAGGAGCAAGAGGAGTCCCTAGTTATCTCATTACTTCGCAGTAAATGCTGTTCTTTGATAAAGAGCTGAGCCGAGACCTTCTTTGCTGGGCTTTCATAATTTAGACTTGATTATTCTTTGTCAGTTCTGCCAAGTTTTTTTGAAAGAACATTTTCTGATGTGCCCCACAGCTGAAATCAAAGGCTGAACCTAGTACAAATTTTCAAAGAAATATCATCTGTTTTAAGAAATTACTACAGGAAGCCCCACATACCAGACTGGATGAGTGATTTGCCTGACCCAGTAGGGCCTTTCCATCTGCGAAATAGCCCACCATAATGTGTGTTCCTCAGCAGGGGTGGTATATATGGGAGTTCTCAATAAATCTTTGTAAAACAAATGGGACTATCATACAATGAAATTTGGTGTTTGTTATGTATTATATATGTTTGTTATATATGTTTGTTATATAAGTTATATATAATTTGAACATTTAAGAAGTTTTAGAAGAATTTGCATCCTGGCTAAAGACAGAATTAAGGAAGACAGTTATTAAGTAGCAACATAACAAATTTCTTTCCCCTACAAGTGAGAGTCTGTGCTGAGGACAGCCTCCTAGTCAATGAAAGCTGCTTCATTTCCGAGGTGAGTTTGATAGTCACAAGTCAAGCATTCATAATATAGGCAGGTTCATCCCATTTTTCTTTGGTTTATGACATTTCATAAGGCAGGAGGACCTAATTAAACAATGGTTAGCTTTTGGACTAGGAATATATTCTCAAGCACAGTGAATTAATTAAACGCAACAAATTAATTTGATCAGTTTTTCCCTACTGTGGCTAATATTTGACATTTGGCATATTTGTTGTAAAATTATCAACTCCAAATTTTTCCTACAAAATGAAAGGGC
>NW_020171801.1:440266-446725 GCF_003031525.2 Neophocaena asiaeorientalis asiaeorientalis
CGAGTATTATCCTTCACACTAGTCTCCTTGATAAAAACACACTTATTCCAATGATGTTGAGATTGGTCAGACCATTTTGGAGCTCTTCTCTTCATCCATTTATTCCGTAAGCATTTATTAAGTGCCTATTTTGTGTCAGACACTTTGATAGGTCCTAAAGGCAGAGTAGAGAACAAGGCCTGGCCTCTGGCTTCCCACTTCTCTGAATAGCCTCATGACACTGCCTTCAGACAGTTGTGGTCCTCATAAGAAAACCACTTCATCTAATACTTACGTTTCCTTGCCAAACCTTTTCTATCAGACTGATCCCCCACCTGATTCATTACACATGTATCTGAATGAATTTTTACAAAACAACAACAAAAAAAGAAATTACCACTTCAGTATCCTTGTCTCTGTCCTGTACTCTGCCTCCTCTGGATGATTATGACTGGTCTCCCTGCCCTCTACTTTAGTTCTCTACCAGTTAAGATCCTTCAAAGGCTCCCATTACCCAAAAGATAAAGTCAGCATCACATTTCTGGCGTCATCTCTTGCCCCATCTCCTTATTTTCATTCTTAGTTATCTGGGCCACCTCTTTATTGGGCTGGTGCATTATCTAAGACCTTGCAAATCTCAGGGTACCATTCTGTTACCTTTATATGTTTAAGACAGCTTTGCTGGGGCTAAATTCTTAGGTCACCAGTACCGTCCCTCAAAACCCTGTAGATATTGCTCCTTTGTCTTTTGGTAGTTTTTGTTGAGAAGAGCAAAGCCTGGATAATTTGATTTGAGTTTTTGTTTGTTACTTGAATGCTAACAGGAATCTTTTCAATAACAGTTTTCCAGGACATATCTGGGTATATATTTATCTCTGTTTGGTAATTTTGTCTGTAACGTGTAACATGGTGAGATTCTCTAATATCCAATCTCAGTAATTTTTCTAAACGAGAAAGTTTTCTTCTATTATAACTTTGATTATTGTTTCTAACCCACTTACTCCATTTACTACCTCAGAGACACCTGGTACTGGTAGGTAGACTGTGTAACCTACCTTCCACAATGGTTATTTTTTTCTCTAATCTCTACAGAGTACATCCTTCCATTCATTTCTTACTTCGGTAATTCAGATTTCTGTGGTGTCAAGTCTATTCACTCCTTCTGATTCATTCTTTCATTTTGACTGTTACACTTTTTTGTTCAGTTGCATCTCAGGAACCTGGTATGGAAGACTGTATAAATTTCTAAATGAATATGGAATATACTTGTTTTTCATTTTCACTTTGGTTGCAGAGAAGACTCATTTTTTTCCTGTTTCATAGCTGTATTAAAGGTGATCTGGGGGAGGGATTTTCGGGTGACCTCACTCATGTCTCTGTCTTCCTGGAAGACATTTAAACACAATATAAATGCTGAATTCTGGGAATTGTTTTAGCAGATATTAAAAGCACTGGCATGTATTTGCTGCATTAGCCGTAACCTTCTCCATGTTCTTATTTTTTTCTTATCCTTTCCATGTCTGTTTTCCTTATTTCTTAATGAATTTAGCACCATAATGAATTCTGCTAAAAGCTCAATTAAAATACTACATGAAATTTTGATCATTTATTTAACTTATTTTTCAAATTGAAAATGACTTCATTGTTTTTATGATTAGAAAATTAAGGCATACTCATCCTATAAAAACAAAACAATACAGAAGCAGGTAACTTGTTCTAAAAAGAAGTTCATAGAAGGGATAAATGATATAATATAGATGATAATTTGACTTCTGGGGAGGTATTAATGGAAGTAAATTATGATGCCTAGGAAAGAAGTAGTTAGGTAGGTAGGTGCTGGTTTTATTCATTTTATGAAATTCTTAAGATAATGTTTGGACCCCTAGAATAAGTAGGAAAATCTTTTGTCTGATAACTCTCAGAAACTGCTAAATACGTAGAAAACACAATTATGTAATGCTCAAGAAGTATGTAGTTCAACTGTCCATTTTAAACTCAGATGCCGTGCACGTTTCTAACTAGCTGGGATGCCTGCATGTTTATGATAGAGGGAACATTTAATGGGGTTGGACAGACTGGAGTTCTCGACTCCAAAATACAGATGATGAATTGCAAATTCCTCCACTTGATCCCTATGGGTTATGGTTTCCTCCTTAAAAGCTGTATTTGAATGATATATAGTGGCTGGTAATAGCATCTGGCTCAAACCTTGGAACTCCCTTTGGGACTTTGTAAAGCTTATGGTTTTTTGTTCATATTCCTTTATTTTAAAAGCATAGCTTCCATGTTCTTCTCAAAAAGACCATTATTTGGGACAGCAATTAGTTGGGCAATTAATAAGTCCTTTCAGACATAAATGTGTATGTATGCAGGTACAGATGTGAATGTAAATGTGACTATATATATAAATAATGTGTATTTTCAAGAAAAATAGAAACTTACCTTTGAGCAGCTACGTGGTATCTTAGCACCAACCAATTGACTGATGAAACCATTCTGATTTTATTTCCATTTTTAATGTAAATGTATACCTTTAGCTACCTGATTGATTGTCCATCATTTCCAGAGAGAGTGAAATTCACCGTGGGAAGGTTGCTTCTATGCTCATTCAGTCCTTCAGTCATCCATTAATTTAATGAGAACCTATTATGTGCCAGGCACTGTAGTAGCTTCTGGGTAAGCAGACAGAAAGGGGGAAAAGGGGCTTTGTTTTCTATAAGCTAATAATGCTCTAGTGGAGCCTACAGATAATTACAGCACAGTGTGGTAAATACAAAGACAAAGATAGCCCCATGGTGCCAGGGGAGCACATAGTAGGGACATCTCAGAATGACAGACTAGAATGTAAAATGCATTCTTATCAATGACAACCATTGGCTCAGTTTCTATCATAAGGAGAATTCCACGTGAGGTTCTCAGTATCCAAGGGGTGGGTATACGACCTCAAGTTGCTTAAGATCAAGTTGGTAAAAAGGAGGATTTTCATGTTTAAGGAATAATGAATAGAGCTAGTATACAGGACTCTTGTAGGGTAATAGTAGGAAATAAAGTTGAGGAGGTAGTTTAGGGCCACACTGTGGAGAGCCTTGAATGTTACAGTAAGAGTTCTTATACTTTATTCAGTGTATTAGCCAGTGGGGGCCATTGAAGTTTTTTTTTTTTTAATTTCAGAAATTAATGTGAAAATAATTTATTAAGCATATATGTCAAAAGGAGGCCATTTTTTTTTGAGAGGGGATGAATGTGAACGAGTAGCTTCCCTGCTATTAAACAAGCTCAAAGAATCAAGAGGCCGTGCCTCCCTTGCTTATCACTGTCAGCCCAGAGCCCAGTGTAGTACTTAGCACATAGTATGTACTCAATAAGTACTTGCTGAGCAACTGCCTGTATACAAAATTGTGTCTTAGGAAGACAAGCCTGGCTGTCGTTAATAGCATGTAGTGAGTGACAGACTAGAGCCAGGAAAACCAGTTTGGCTGCCTTTGAGTAAAGTAATGAACACCTGGACTTCAGTGGGATTATTGGAAATAGAATAAGGAAATTATTGCAAAGAGGAAACGGATAGTACTTTATGACTGGATAGGTTAGTGGGCAAGGGAAATGGAGGAAACAAGGCTTATCCCAAAGTTTTGAGGGGGTAACAGAAAAGAGGTGTTGGCAGATATGTGGAGCCTAGTGAGGAAGCTAATTTTGGGAGAAAGATTAGGAGCGTGGGGTTTAAAAACGCAAAAGACATAGTGTCGGACGTGAGTCCAGAAGTTTTCAACTAACCTCCAATAAACTAGTCATGGAGATCACAAGTAACTTGTTTGTCTGTTCTCGCATCACATAGTGCCTATATCTGAGCCATCAGTTATAGGTGTGGCTCGATATTACAGTAAGTTCTTATACTTTATTCAGTGTATTAGCCAGTGGGGGCCAAGGCCATAGCATTTTCCACGGACGTGACAGTAGGCGCAAAGGCCAATGTGCCTTCCAAGGTTGAAGCTTTTTAACTGTGAAGCAGACCGATCAGTTAGATGAAAGTGGAAGTGCCTCCCACAGAAGCTCGGTAATAAAAGTAATAATAACACTAATAAAAATCACACAGGATATTTTGAATCCCTAACCACCGAAATACTGTCTTTTGAAATGCAGTACCGCAATTTCAAGGTCCAATTGCATTAACTGGCACAATGAGGAAAAAATGCTACGTGTGTCCTTATGGAGAACCGGCAGTTGAATAGTGTTTACAAAATAGTAATAAAAAGACAATAGCCATTTGCTAAAGCAATGTGTCATAACTTTGATTACACAAAAAGTGAAGTGGAGTGTAGTGAATTTGAGGTCAACTTTTTAAACAAGTCATTGGGGGAAAATAAGAAAAGTGCCAAAGACCTAAATATGCATGAAGCTGCTATTGGAGTTTAATGGAAAAATGGGGCTCTTGTCAGCTAGCTGAGTACTTAATGATGTTAACACCACTACAAACAAGTTGTGGTTTATTGCTTCAATTTCCTACGTACTGGCAAGAGAGTTAACAAGACTGATGCATTAAGATCTTAGATTTCAGTCAAATTAGGTGACTAAGAGGGTGATGAAAAAACACTTGTTCTCGGAGGGAACACAACTCTGTCAGGAACTTGTTACATTCTGCGTCAGATCATTGGATGAGCTGCTGAGTTAACAGTTATGCTGAAAATGAAACCCCTTAATCAATTGTTTTTTTGTACAGGAGCTATTACGTATTAGGCAATTTAAAGGAATGATATGCCGAAGTCGGAAGCACAGGTGCACCTCTGAATATCTGTGTGTGAATTCAGAGAGATGAATAAAATAACAGAGCCCTTGTGAAAACCCCTGTTGCATTTAGAATGTAAGGTACTGTCAAAGATTTTTTAAAGGTGAACTTACTTTCATTTGCCTTCAGATTTTATGGGGGGAATCTCCAAGCAATTCAGTGACCCATAGGGAATCTCTTGGTCAAACGGAAGCTTTCTCATTCAAGCTCTTTCTCAGCACCAATATGGATGACAACTGTCTCTGTTACCCTCAAACATCTACCTTTTCTGGCTTGTAAACCAGACAGAGAAAAAAGGGATTGGCCCATTACGCAATAGAGCATCCATCTGGCCTCTTCAGAAAAAGGGGAATGTGAACAAGAGAAGAGAATAGTAGACTGATTGATGAAGGGTTGAAGATGTTGCTGAGGCAGACAGCGTCAGCTTTTTCAGTGAAAAATATCTTTATTGTGTACTTGAATCAATTAAAAATCACTTAATCACAGTAAGTGGAGGAAAAAACAGACTGTCATTGTCCAGATATTAAGTTTCCCCTGCAGAATATGGAGACCTCTCCTCATTTGTAAGTTGATACTTTCTCTGGAAGATTTATCTTGCCTGATTCTTTTATTGGAATCAAAATTACAGATTCACTGAATCATGAGTTGCTAGACCTTAAAGGCCGGTGGTTTAAAAGTTTTAGCAGCAGAATTCTTTGTAAAACAAGATCTTGTGTGAAAGCCCATTATACGTATGGATGAAAACAGAGATGTTTCGGGAAAAATGGGGAAGAGAGCTGTATCCACCAGCTGTCACTCCAACTCTACAGCATCTTAGAGGAGCCCTAAAATAGCAGGTGTGAATAGAAAACACCAATTTCATACATGATCAAACCGAGTCTCGGAGTAGTGAAATGACTATGCCCAGGTCATACAACCGACAAGGCCGGGGTAGCAGTTAGAAGCCAGGTCTTCTGAGTTTGGCTGGAGCTAAGATGTTAGCAGCCACCTGCTGGATGGTGAAAAGGTGGCTTAGCTCTTCAGCCTCTCAAGCTGGCAGCTTTTAGAAATAATGAACACAAAGGGGAAAGATTCATTAATTTCTGTCCCCTTAAATAGCTGCTTTAGGAGTAAAAGGCAAAACAGCTTTAGACGAGTGCATGGTAGCTCTCAGTTCCGTGGAGGAAAGGAAGAGGTTAGGCACAGTCATTAGGAAGTCTTCTTACAGAAGCTGAAGTTGCTTGGGAGATTACAGAACCATTGGCTAGAGCACATCAAGTACAAATGGCAGATGTAATAATGGAAAAGAACTTATGCACCTAAGTCCTGAAATGTCGCATTACATCCATCCTGAGAGGTAATCACTCCTGTCATTACTAAGCTCTGTGATCACTCAGTCTGGCATGATAGATGGCTTCGAGCTCAGTCCCATCACAGACGGATCTTGCTTCAGAACCCCGGGCTCTTATGGCTCAACCGGGGTTCAGGCAGAGGAGAGAAATAGCCACCTTGGCAGTTTTCCACTGACCTTTAGGTATTGGTTATAGGCCTACTTAATTGAAATAAAGATTTTTTTTATTAGTGCTTTACGGAGCCATTTAAAATTATAATCTTTCCTGTCCGAGAATTAGTTTAATATGATCCACTATGATTACTTCTAATTGGATTTAACTTAGATTGAAATGTTTGAGCTCCTATAATGGAGAGGGTTCCATTGCAGT
>NW_020171801.1:446787-458227 GCF_003031525.2 Neophocaena asiaeorientalis asiaeorientalis
GTGTGTGTGTGTGTGTGTGTGTGTGTGTTTTCAAATTTTAGGAGATTGATTTTTCTTGCTATTGACTGCTGCAATTGTATGTTACTAAACCCTGGGCTAGCAAAACACCCAGAATGTTATTTTACTCCAAAGATAATTTGTCCTTGTTGAAAGTTGTAGTTAGAGAACATACAGTGTACTAAAATTCTATCTTTGGAAGGAACGCAATCGAGTTGCATGATTCTCTTCTATGTCTTCTCCCATTCTCAGCCCTGAGGGTACACTGTAAAATGTATTTTCGTATCTACACATCTCTCTAAAGCTCTTGACAGTTGGTTGGCCATCCCTAGTGTGGGTGCTGGAGAACTCTCTTTTAACAGGCAAAATGGTGAGTGGCATAAGCATTTAACTGGGGGAATGGACTTGGAGAAAATAATCCGGGGCTCTAAACACTGGGTGAAATGCTCTTGGTTGTAAAAGACTAGGGTATAATGGTTGGCGTCCTGTGAGAGTCCACTCCCGGCATCTAACAGCGCTGTTTGCTTTCTGTTTGCTTCTAGGTCCTGAGTGGATTTTTGCTTGTGTCTTGGCTGCTTCCTTCCTCTATTAAGGCCATAAAATGGCTTAGTCTTACTATAATCAAGTGACTAAAACATTTTGGTGCTTTTCCAAACACGTATTTTAAAAGCCATTTACACAGTGACACTGTGTCTTCAGAGCTCATAGAGTCTCACCGGGGGCCTGGCGCTCACAGCTCACTCATGCACTGGCCTGGTTCCCTTTCTAAGAGGAGGCATCGGTTAAAAGCCTGTTCCCACCTCAGGCTCCTTGGGTCTAAAACCTGACTGGTCCAGAGGAGCCTTGTTTTAGTGATTAAGACCTCAGATGGGTTACGCCCGACTCGGGTGCTGTGGATGGATTTGGTTATCACAGTGTGCAGATTTAAGACTTGCTTTCGAAAACCACAGAGATGAGTTATCAGAACTGCTCCCTGTAGAACTGGAAGCATTAACGTACCAACCAGACCTTCACGTGAAACCAAGAAGGAACAGGGGGAGCAAATCGGGTTCCTTTGGTTTCTATCCAGTCTTTCCTATAGCATTCTGGGAGCTGGCATTGACAGCCTTGGAACTCTATTAAAATGAGTTTCAGAATATTGCAGGATTGAAAGAGTAAGGAGTTGGGGGAAACAGTGGTACCTTCTTGGAACCAGGCAAATTTACTACTGCTTCCTTCACTGTGATTTTGCTTCACCTGAAAACATCCAGACACTAGGGTAATAGAGAAATTGTCTCATCCAGACAAGTGAGCTGCTAATGTTGCTACTGAGAGGTTGGTCCTGCAAACCCAGAAGGGAAAGCTGGAAGTTGGTAATTTCTCTTTGGTCCTTCAGAGACTGATTCTCCTTAGAAAGAGTTACCCTTAGGGTGAGATGTTGATTGTAACTAGACTTCTCACTTTACCATGGGATTTTTCTCTCTTGTTTAAGGATAGACAGGAGGCATCGAGGCAGATACCATTGTTGTCAAGAGGGATGGGTGATCCTCATTCACTCTCCAGAGAAAGGAGGAAATCCAGTTTTCATTTCCTTCTGTGAGATAGAGTATATAAAAAACTGAACACCTCTCAAAGAGCCTCTGGACGCTTCTGTTTAGTCTACAGCCAAGGGTAGAAAGGTTCACTATGAAAGGAAAGCCATCTATATATTTGGGAACTTATAGAATTTAGTAAAGTAGCTCCTGAACAAAATAAATGAAGGTAAGTCCAGTGGGAATCTTAATCGTAGAGAGGAACAGGTAGCACAAATAAATAGTTTCCTGGATGGTCAAGACACTTATTTGTTCATATAAATCCAATCCAGACTGTGAACTGGGGATTCCCCAATTCTTCTGTTGTTGAGATGCAGTATTCAGTACCCTTCCATGCCAGCTCCTTTCCTCTGAATCAAAGTAGTGACTGGCGTGTCTTTTGTTAAGTTTCAGATGAAAATGAACATGCATTATTGTTAGGGTGGGAGAATAGAATTTCACATTGCTTAAGATAATTGGAGGCACTCTGAGGTGTCACGAAACCAATATTGGGAAACTGAACTAAGTCTTCCGTTAAATTTGGTTTAAAGGGTTGGCAACATTCAGATTTGTAATAAGTATGTTTAGAAATCATGAGGACAAACTTCCTTTGGGTTTTAACCAATTTTACCTTTTACTACAGCTCTTCCAACACTGCAACCATCTGTTTTGAGGTGGGGGCCGATAAGTCTCATAGGGAACTTCAGATTTTTATCTATTGTTTTCGCTGCAAGAGGCGTCCTGGCCTTGGATCCAGATCTTTAAATAATAGCATTTGGTGATTTTCTGTACCTGAATGGACAAAATAAGAAACTGCTGTGTGGTATTGGTTGATTATTAGTGTAGCCAGTCAAAGAGACCACAGCCAGAGATCCATTGTTTGGTGAAAGGAAGGTGAAAGTAGCCACTGGAAGCTGTTATTGTCTTTATCATCATCGTTGTTGTCAAATAATACACATAACAAAAATTCTAATACATCTTATAAAATAAAAAGTAAAGTCTCCCCAACTCTCACCCTCCTCCAGTTCCATTTCCTAGAGAAGCTACTTTTAACTGTTTTATTAAAGAGTCTGGAAGATACCACCAAAATGCTAAATAATACAGCACTCTTTCTTGATTTGTCCATCTTTGATATTACACATTGGCTGTATTTTCTACTGGTAGGACAGATGAGGAATTTAGCAAACGACACTGTTTTCTACATCTCTCCTTCCTTCAACTTCCTTTCCTTTTAATTATCTATGTTTCTATCAGGTGTATTGCAGACAGTTTTTCCTTTTTTTGGCCACGCCATGAGGCACGCAGGATCTTAGTTCCCCGGCCAGGGATCGAACCTGCACCCCCTGCAGTGGAAACGCCGAGTCCTAACCACTGGACCGCCAGGGAATTCCCTCTTCTTGGCTTTTGTTGATTATACTATTTTAAAAATTTCCTCCAGTGTTTTCATTTGCAAACTTCGAACAGTGTATATCCAGTTCTGTTTCTTGTTTCATCAAGTGTTGACACTATGTATTTGCTCCCTACCTTGTAAGCAGAGGAAGCTAGCACGTACACACTTACCTCCACTGCTCCTTTCCCCCCCTCTGCCTCCTGACTGTTCTCTCCTATGTCATTACTTTTATGTTGTCAAGGTTTATAACATTTACAATCTATTCTGTAACTACTGAGTTGAACCATATGAAATCGTCATTTTTGTATATCAAAATAGCCAAGTATCAGCAATTTCCTGTGGTTCAATCTAATATATTTTCTGTGCTTCTCTATAGCTTGAGTCTAAACATTGAAAACCAGTAAACATTCATAATAATAGATACACGTATGTAAGTAGTGTCATTGGACTTGTGATTTTAAATGCCATTTAATGACTCCCAAATATAAATCCTCACGCCCAACCTCTCCCCTGAAGTACAGGCTCATAGCTAACTACCTGCCTGATACCTCCGTATGTCCACCTGCCATCTGAAACTTAACCTGTCCAAAACAACTCTTCATTTCCAGCCGGCAAAACCATCTCTCCGTCTCTTGCCAGTAAATGGCATCATTACCCATCAAATCCCAAACTTTGGGATCCGAATCATCTCCGATTCCTACCTTTCGCCCCCGACTCCACTCTTATATAGATCTATTGATTCCTCCCCTAAAATATAACCTGAATTGGTGAATTCTCAATCCTTCTAATACAACACCCTCATTCGACACACTGTCGTCTCTCGTATCACACTCCAGCAACAGTCACCTAATTGGTCTCCCTGTTTCTATTCTTGTTCTCTTCCCTGCAGTCCCTCTACAGTGATCTTAAAGCAGAAATAAGATCATTTCCCTCCCTTGCTGAAACCGCCCCCCCTTGCAAACTGCAGAATTCTGGCTCCAACAGACCTCTACGATCACATTTCCCATCACTAATGCCCCTCTCTCGCTGTCTTCCAGCCCCTGTGGCCTTATGCTGTGTCTGCTCCGTACCACGATGGTTCCTGTCTTTACACCTTACAGTGTGCTGTTTTATCTGCCTGCACTACTCTGCTTCCAGATCTTTCCATGGTTGGCTGTTTTCTGTCATTCAAGTATCAGGTCAAACAGCTCCTCCTTCCTGGCCACCCATTCTTCAACAGTATATACCGTCCCACCACTTATCCAGTTTTAGTTTCTTCAGAATGCTTAAAAGTGAACTTTTCTTGTTTAGTTTTTTGTGATTCTCTCTTCCACCGTTTGAACGTTAACTCCATGAGGGTAGAAAAAATTTTTTTCTGTTTCTGTTCACAGTCGTATATTCCCTGAGCATGTAGGACACTGTCCAGCATATCATAGGTGCTCAATAAATTTCTTAAAAAATATCCTTCATAGAGAAGGACATGTATGTCATCCTAGGTCATTGAGAAGCATCAAGATCAAACGGATTATCATTTCTTACACTCTGTTGCTCATTCAGAAAGGGCTACCTTTTGTTTTGCTTCATATTTGGATCATAGCTCTTTGTTTTGTGCAGCTTTTTCTAAGCCATAGTTTTTTTTTTATGCCCCCGTCTCTCTCTCTCTCTCTCTTTCTCTCTTTCTTCCTCCCTCTTTCCCTCCCTTTCTTCCTTCTCCCTCTCACCCCTTTCCTTTTCTGAAAGAAGAGACAATTTACCTTTGTTTCATCAGTAAGAACGTTAAAGTTATTACACATACACTTTGCGGGATAGAATTTTTTAAGTTCTTGAATATATTTTTAAGCATCTCTTCAACTTCCTGTTCGTTTATATGCTGTCATTCTGGGATATGTGTGCCTGCCTGGTGGGTTTCAGAAACAGGGAGGAGGCTAGTTTGACCAGAGTGGAGTGAACGAAAGAGTTAGTAGGAGATGAGGTCACAGATATGTCGTGGAGGACCATATAGGTTGGAATGAAGACTTTGATTTTAACTCTGAATGAGATATGAAACCACTGTAGGGTTTTGAGCAAAGGCTCCCCTTGGCTGCTGGATTGGGAATAGATTAAACGTGGTCAAGAGCAGAAGCAGGGAGACTGGTAAGGAGGCTGCTTCGATAATCCAGGAAAGAGATGATGATAGCTTGGATTGGGGTGGCGGCAGTAGAGGTAGTGACAGGATATATTTTGAGGTAGAGTCAACACTAGTTTCTGGATATGAGGTATGGGAGAAAGAGTGGAGTAAAGGATGAATTATAGGATTTTTAGCTGACAAATCGAGAACATGGAGGTACTAATTCTATATGTGTGAGGAAAATTACAGGAGGAGGTTTTCTCAAGGGTGAGGTGAATAGGGTGTCAGAAGCCCAGTTTTGGATATCAATTTTGAGATATCAGGTAAGAACTTGGATATATAAATCTGGATTCAGGAGGGAAATCCAGGCTGGAGATATAAAGATAGGCCTCAGCCTATAAATTGTCCTTAAATTCATGATAAATTCATGGATGATCCTACCTAGAAATTCAGAATAGACAGAAAAGGAAAGAGGGACAGGAACTAAATCCTGGGTCACTTCACTGTTTAGAGTTTGTGGAGATGGGGAACCAGCAGATGAGACTAGGAAGGAACGGCTAGTGACCTACGAGGGAATCCACTGTGAATGGGGCGTTTGGAAGCCAAGTGATTTTCTATTTATCCTTCATAATCTAAAATTTCAACATGAGTAGATGTGGGTCATATTTTAAATCCTGTTTAGCATTTTGAGGGCCCTCTATTATAGCCTGCCCTCTAATGTTTCTTTCATTTTAGAACTCCTATTAGATAAATGTTGCACCTTCCGAATCTGTGTTCAGTATTTCTTACCTTTTTCCTCATATTTTCCATCGTGTTGTCTTAAGCTGTAAAATTTTTATTATTTAGCCCTTCTACTGAAAACACTCTGTAGCCTTTTTTCCTATTTCCAAAAACGTCCTTACTGTCATTGCTGCTTTTCTCCTAGGAGCTCATTCTTGACTTCTGTTTCCAGCATAATCTACTGATATTTCCTCTGGGGTCGTTTGTTTTGTTTATCCATGTTGGACCTTCTCTTTCATGCTGTTGGATTTCCTCAAACAGCTGGTTATCTATGATGGACCATTTATATTTATGAACGAAGAAGTACATTGGTTAGAACAGTAGCTGGCATGAGTTTCTTTTATAGCTCTGTGTGTCCAGTTCTCCAACAGGCTACTCTCTGGACTGGGCGTGCTGAATGGAGATTCTGTGGAACTGGGCTGGACCTGTCAATTGGCAGCTTCTCTGTACCCTGCCTCTTTACTTACCTGCAGCAGCTGTACTACTGGTCCTCTCCAGACGGATATTCTACTCTGATTAGGAAACAATTCTTGGCAGTCGAGCTAGGAACAAGTATTACTGTTACGCGTGGACAGTCCTCTAAGGTGACCGCCCTGATTGCTGCCCCACAGCCCACTTTTGCTCCTAGCATCTGCTGACTCTGAATTCAGAGCCTCTCAGGGGGTTTGCCAAAGAAAGTGTCTCCCACCTCCCTTAAGTCTTCCGTATATATTTTGGCTGACACCAGGGACTTTGGTCTTAACCAATACACTGTGCTGCTTCCCAGTGTGGCATCGGGTTAGTTCCTGTGTTCTCTGAGACTCTGCTTTTTCATCTGTAAAATGGGGATATTATTCACCTCATAAAGCTGCCAAGGATCTTAAATGAAATACCCTATGTAGCGCACAGAGCAGTACTTGTCTCCCCAGCCCTGGCATCCATGTTCATTCCCCAGCTAAAGGAAGCAAAGGAAAGCGTGTGGTGGTATCCATAGCTAGAGGTTAAGGACAGAATCTTAAAGAGAGTATATCATTGATAGTGGTTTGATACGGTAAGTATATTATTAAATAAGCTGGAAAGACGGGAAAATACTGCAGTTAAAGTTGGAAAATGGTCTCAGGACTCCTGGTTCCAGATGGCTGCCTGAGCACATGTGTTTACTTCTCTGTCCTGCAGGACAGTTTATTTACTGTCAGTGGCCCATCAGGGCCTGGAATCCAAGTCTATTTTATTTCACTTCTGTGCGCTTTCCATTACATCCCCACTCCTTCCCCACCTCTTTGCCGTTGTCCTCCATCATAGGAAAGAACACTGGCCAACTTAACTGTAATCTTTGTAGGCAATCAAAATAAAAATTAGAGTGTGAGCTTGGTGTGTGTGAAAAGCATTGTTAGTTGTAAATTTTAATTGGTGATTATCTAGGTTTCTTAGTATTTTACCATCTTTTTTCTTCATCTATGAAACATCTATGAAAATTGCTTTTCAAATTGTATGAAATTTTTCTCAGTGGGGTGGCTGATACTCTGTGCCCCGTATTTCTTTCATAAGTTGAATTAATAATCAATAAAATTCTACCCAAGGGGGTGGTTGTGTTAGTACTTTTGGTGGTGCATTGTCTGAGTTTGCATTTCAGTCAGTGACTCCTTTTCTCCGAATAGACAGCTTTTATAGACTAGGAGAGTGGCTATCTTAAAAGACATTGGCGGTTCCGGTCCAACCATAACCAGCGAAATTCTGTGGACGTTTGCTCAGTTGTGGCGCTTTGGCTGTACCCGATAAACAAAGATCGGAACAGATCAAGAGGAGTGTGTCGTATGACTCAAGAAAGCAGACCGCCTATAGCAGGAATGACGCTGCTAATCACTCTTTCTCTTCATTGTGCAACCTCTTCTCCACTGCCTGCTACCAGACCACCCCAGTTCCACATGCAAGGACCCAGAGAATACTGGGCGAACTTTACACCTAACTGCAGCAGTCACTCCTAGCTACTGGAAAGATGACATCTGGGTGCTGTTGAGGGTGCTTCTGGCCCTCTGTGACTCGCTTTCTGACCCCCACTTTCCTCTCCTTCAGTGAATTTGCCCATGTTATTGGGGACTGCGGAGCTCAGGTGCGATGTCCTTGCCTGTGTGTTGGATCCGCCTTATAAATACTTATTCAGTTCATGCCAGTTGCCAGACAACACTCAGAATCAAGGCCAAGGCTAGGATGAGGTGGGTGAGGCACTCCACCCTGGGCTCAAAATTAAAGAAGTGCAAAAAAAAATAAACCCTCAATAATCAAGATGATTACCATCAAAGTGCAGTAAATTTTAAAAATCAAAATGAATGTAAAAAATTCCACGATGGGGCTTCCCTGGTGGCGCAGTGGTTGAGAGTCCGCCTGCCGATGCAGGGGACGCGGGTTCGTGCCCCGTCCGGGAGGATCCCACATGCCGCGGAGCAGCTGGGCCCGTGAGCCATGGCCGCTGAGCCTGCGCGTCCGGAGCCTGTGCTCCGCAACGGGAGGGGCCACAACAGTGAGAGGCCCGCGTACTGCAAAAAAAAAAAAAAAAAAAAAAATCCACGATGAACAAAAGTACTACAAAGTTAAATAAAGACAGGATTTGACAGGGCTGGGATTTGGGGGAGGTGAGAGAGATGAGGCACACAAGTGCAGGGGCAGATCCTGTCAAAACGTTTTCTTAGAATTTGAAACAAGGGCAAGAAATATCCTCAGGATTGCTCTTTTGCCTTTTATCACTTTCAGTGAGAAAGAAATACAGAAGTGTTTTCAAAAGAGCTTGAATATTATATAAATGTAAAATCTGACTGTGTCGCTATTATCATTTGTTCCCAATAATGACGGCCTGGTTGGAGTGACATTTTAAGCAAGTCTGTTCAATTCTTTGAATCACTAAAGATTTACACTAATTTGACTCTTTTTTTGCTCTAAGTCCTACAGAAAACAATGAAGTGGCAAACGTATGCGTAAATGTCACTCTAAGCAGAAAGAATGCAACCTATTAGGGAGCCTTCGATTCAACTTTCTGCCTCTTCTTTCTTTTCTTAATGACCATTTACTTAAAACCCCAAACAGAGGGAAAGCCGGTGCCCAGCTGCCAGTCACAGTTAGGCAGTTGCTGTTTGCAGTCCCATACTGAGAACGGAGGAGATGGTAATTGCATTTTATAAGCCATTACAGGAACCTATGGATTTCCACACACTGACTTGGCACCTTGGTAGAATCTAAAAGATTTTGATGTTATTGCTGAAAGATGGTAAGAATCATGTCTTGTGATGTAGAAAATGGAAGTCCCTTCCGAAGCCGCATCAGTGAGCCTATTTCCCTAAACTTCATTAAGCCAGCGGTAGATGCTGTTCAGTGCTGGCCTGTCCTGCAGTTATTAGAAAATGCTGTCAAAGCAGCAGAGATTTAGAATTTACAAGTTAGGACTTCGTGTTCAACTCCAGCCTTTGAACTACCTTGAGGTTATCTTCTAATTTAATTAAGGGTATTTGTGAATTCAACAAACTACCTATCTCCTGTCCTGGAGTGCATTGCAGGTAGTCTAGGAAGGGAAAAGAGAAATGAAGAAATTATGTTTATGTAAATACTACATAGTACAGGTGTTACTGGCTCCTAGAGTTACTGGATTCCTGTGAATGACCATACCATAGCAGGGATTTTAGACAAGCCTAGAAAATTACAGATTAGATAATTATGAAATAGAAAAAAGAGCTAAAGCCAATGTAAAGAAATCGAAATCAGCATTAGATTGGGGAAAGTGTTCACTGAAGTGTGTGTGTGGCCTGAAAGTACAAAATAAAACTGACCCCCAATTGAGATAGCTCAAGTTTGTGTCTGTGGAAGCATGACCTTCTTCTCTGCTGTTTCCCTTGCAGTCGATCACGTAGGAGAGTTCAGAAGGTAAGGATGAGGGTCAACCATTTTCCTTTACATAAATTCCAGTTCGAAGGAGGCCAGTTCTTAGAGGTGCTCATTTCTATGTTCCTGTGTCCACATTTAGACATGAAACGAACACTCCAAATATCCATTTAAACAATCCTATGTTTTACCGTGCTTTACAGTTTGCAAAGTCCTTTAACCTCTCATACGTTCATTTAATGCCACTCAAGCAGGCTCTGGGGTCAACTGGCCCCAGCGTGACTGCTGTCTGTCTCATAGCTGGGTACCCCTGGGAGAATCACAGAATCTGGCTGAGCCCTATTTCTTTGTTTGTTGAAAGGGGATCACAATACCTACCTGCAAGGATGGTTGTGAGGAGTAAAGGAGGGAATGCATACCAATTGTCTGGTGCTGTCCCTGGCATGGACTAAGCCCCAGCAAACATTAGCTTTCGTTGTTAATGTTCCAAAGATCCCTGTAAGTTAGTTAGACATGATTATTTGAAATTTACAGATTGAGAAAGCAAGGCTGGGGAGGTAAGTGACTAGCCCAATTAACAGAACAAGGATTTGAACTCAGATCTTCTGACTGAAGTTTGGAGTACAGCCCAGTCCCCATCCCACAACTGATAAGCTAGTATTAGTTTCCTGTAACCGCTGTAACAAATTAACACAAATTTGGTGGCTTCGATTAACAGAAATGTATTCTCTCACAGTTCTGGAGGCCAGAAGTTTTAAGTAAATATCACTGGGCTGAAATCAAGGTGCCAGCAGGGCCCCACCCACTCCGGAGGCTCTAGGGGAGAATTCATTCCTTGCCTCTTCCAGCTTCTGGTGGCTGCTGGCAGTCCTTGGATTGTGGCCACATCACTCTTATTTCTGCTCCTGTGGACATGTTGCCTTTTCCTCTTCTTTCCTAGGCCTCTTTTTATAAGGCTACATGTGATTGTGTTTAGGGCTCACCTAGATAATCCAGTGTGATTTCTCCATCTCAAAATTCTTAATTTAATCGAACCTACAGAGTCCTTTTCACCATATAAGGTAATATGCACAGGTTACAGGAATTGATTAGGAAGTGGATATCTTGCGGCGGGCGAGGGGGCATTATTCAACCTAGCACAGCTAGCATGGGAAATTTTCAGTCTGGGCAACCTGTGCCCATCTTGACTCATACCTCCTGCCAGTTTAGTCAGATGCAAGCCCTCCTTCTATTCTCCTGCTGGCTTGGGCATCTGGAACCCTGGTAGCCAATCTGAGCCCCTAAAACTGCCTTTGGATAAGCCTAGCACATCAAAGCCTGACTGCAGCTTCATCCTCAAGATCCATAATCGCCTTTCCATCTGGGCCTGGCCCTTGCGGGCTTGCCACGCCCCTCCCCAACATGTGATCTATGTGGCCCAGGGGGTACCCTCCAAACTCAGGTTAGTTCCATCCTCACCCAAGGAAGGTTGATCTGTGATCTGCACAGCTAGACAAGAGGATCCTAGTGGAAGGTTCTGATTCACTCAGGTTGGCTAGAATATGAGGCAGGGATTTCAGGGCCTACAACCCTGGGCACCTTCTCTACGGTTGCAATACTCTGAGGAAACCCTGTAGACAACTGCTGCTCCATGGCCAGTGCTAGCTGGTCTATAGTTTCCTCTATGGTTTTATTGATGATTCCAGAAGTATATTTTTATATATAATGTGTATGTGTATTTGTGTGTGTGTATATAATCATACATGCATATACATGTGTGTTATGTATTCTTTACTTTTCAGCAAAATAGCT
>NW_020171801.1:458431-462187 GCF_003031525.2 Neophocaena asiaeorientalis asiaeorientalis
TATATATCTTTTTTTTTTTATTGGAGTATAGTTGACTTACAATGTTGTGTTAGTTTCAGGTGTACAGCAAAGTCAATGAGTTATACATATACCTATATCCATTCCTTTTTAGATTCTTTTCCCATATAGGTTATTACAGAATATTGAGTAGATGAAAACTCAGATAATACCTCTCACTGGTTCTCATGCATTCATCTACAATTTACTGGGCACCCGCTCCACTCTGGACCCTTTGCTGGGTGCTAAGCATACGGAGGTGAATCTGCGGTGGTCTAAACTTTTAAGGGGATCACAGTCTAGGGAGTAGACAGATCTAGAAATGGCTAAATTAAAGAATAGTGTGATTAATTGAGTTGTTTCCCTTGATGGTAAACAGCATTTTAATGCAATATTTTTTAAAAAATCAAAATTACTGCCAAGGAATCCATGATGAACAGTAGTGCCCTTATTTGACTTATAAGGTAACACATTCACAGGTTCCAGGGATTAGGGACATCTCGGCTGGGAGGCATTATTCAGCCGACCACAGGTACTGAAATGAGTGAGATACCTTGTAGGACAGTGAGAGGGGGAGGTGGGAGGAGGGTGGCAGGAGCCAGGCCACCGCACCCGCTTACTAGCAGCACTTGTCCCCCTGTTGAGTCTTATAGCTGTTCGGGGTGTTGGCTTAGCTTTGGGTGGAGGTCTGTAGGATCGTTTGTCTTGCCAAAAAAGACTAGGCACTGATCGAGTTTGGCAGTGCTGCTCTGGGAAATTAAAGCAGGGGCTTGCTTAGAAATGCTCCACCTTGACAAGATGCTAGGCAAATGCAGCATTACGGCCATCTGGAGAGATGACTAGCAGTGGGGGTTCCATATGTGCTCAGGGGAATATTTTTTTGGATTGGTCAAGGCAGCGACCGCCATGGTGTCTGAAAGGGGCAAGATTAAAATCTGTGAGTAGATCAGAACTGTTGCCTTCAGACTGACATCCTCGGGACTCGATGTTTCACCAGGTTACTGAGGGCCACGGTGGACATGGGGATTAGTGTGATGCGAATTTTAGAGGAAGCTTCTAATAGGCAGAAGCTCAAATTGAACTCCCGAAGCTTATCTTGCTTGCATTGAAGAGAATTGGTCCTAGTTTGCTTTGATTTCAAGATAAGAACCACAGCAGTGTGACTCGTGATCCAGTTAGAGCCAGGGAAGAAATAGAAGGCTTAAGGGCTCGAAGAAGGGCCAGGTTCCCTCACCCACATTACCCCTGTCCTCTCCTGCCCTCCCCCACTCCATCCACCTGTTGGAGAAGCCTATCTGAAGGTACAAGTTTCATTTCCCAAACAGAAGTGATTTTCAGTCTTCTAGAAGATCCTTAGTCATACTACTATTAGATCCTTAATCTATACATGCTATCTGTTCCCAAGTCAGGGCCACATCAAGATCAGCTAAGAAATCTCTTATTTTTTATGTAGTTTTCCTTTATGAAAGTAATAAATATTCATTATAGAAAATGGGGAAAATATAGAAAAAGGAGGTAAAAGGAGAAATATATATGCATATGTGTACATGTGGGTATAGATTTGCCTGCATGTATATATGTATATGTGTGTGTCCATATAGTTTATAAACACACAAATATGTATAATTAAAGGTGGTTCCAATTTCGTGCTCCAATTTTTTTTGTATTCCCGTTCTTTGTTCTTATCTGTTTTGACCTGTCAGCATCAACCACACAGTCAACCACTTCCTCCTTGAAACACTCACTTCCCTTGACTTCTCCTAGTTTTCCTCTGATTCACTTCCCACTTGTTCTTAGTGTCCTTTGTCAACATAGCTTCCTTTATCTGGCCATCAAATGTTGGGATTCTACAGAGCTAATGTCTTCTCCTTCTTCTCTTCTTACTTTGCATTCATGTTTTCGGTGATTTTACCCATCGCCATGACTTTAAATATGATTGACATGCAGATATTTTCCACATTTCTATCTCTAGCAAAAGCTTCTTCTTTAAGATCCAGGCTCACAAATCCAGCTGCCTACTTGACATCTTGACCTGAATGTTTCCTAGGCATCTCAAACCCGACAGGTCTGCAGAGAGCTCTTGACTTCCCCTTCCTGCACTTGCCTCCTTAGTCTTGTCCATCTCAGCAAATGGTACCACTCTCCACCGGTGACTCATCCAAAAGCTAAGGAGTCATCCTTCATGCCTCTGTTTCCCTCATGCCTCACATCCAATCCATCACCAACTCCTGCCTATTCTACCCTACATTATATCTTGAATTGACTGACTCCTTTCTGTCTCCATTGCTACCCCTTGGGCTTGACAATATCTCTAAATGTTGTCCACTCCAGCTGATTCCCCACACAGCATTCATAATCATCTTTCTAAAAGATAAATCATATTATGTGATAAAAATCCTTAAATAGCTAACTGTTGACTGGTTAAATGCATTTCGGTACAACTATATGATGGAATACTATACAACTATAAAAAGTAGTAAAGAAGGCAGCCATGCAACGAAATGGAACGAGCTCTAGGATATATTATCAAGTGAAAAAAAAATCAACATCTAGAGTAGTACATATGGTATGTAACTTTTAGCATATGACCCAGAGACAAATCAACAATGCGTATTTGTATCTGCATCAGAACTCTGAAAGGATTCATAAGAAACTAATGAAAATAGTTACAAAATTGTGGATGAGTAAGGAAAACTATCCAGTGGCCTGGTACAGAGGTAACAGCAAGACTCATCACAGTAAACCGTTTTTATATTGTTTGGATTTTTGAACCATGTGGATATATTCCCTATCAAAACATAAAAACAGAAATATCTTCCCATTGCACTTAGAAGTGAACTAATATTCCCTGCCTTGGGCTACAAAACCCTGCCTGCTCAAGCCTGTGCTCACCTCTCCACTCTCGCCCCCTACCATCCCTGTCACTCTTTTACTACTCTCAAGTCCAGATGATTTTCTTTCAACTAATCGGGCTCACTCTGTGTTTTTTCTTCTCAGTGCTCCTGTGCTGTATTTTTCCTTTGCCTTGACTGCCCTTTCAACTGGTCTTTACCTGGGTGTCTCCTTTTCATCTGTAAATCTCTGTTAAAATGCCATCTCAGAGATATCTTTGTTGGCTGCTTTATCTCAGGATGTTCACCCCGTCTTACCTTTTATTCTCAATCATGGTACCATGGTCTCTTCCTCCTTAGCACTCCTCACCATTGTTTATTGTTTGCTTAAATAAATTATTTATTTTGCTGTTCACCCACTAGAGACTAAACTTCATGAAGATTGGAACCACTTATATAATTTTCAGCCTCAGTCCAGTGCCTGGTGCATAGTGATCGATAAGTGTTTGTTGACTGAATGCATAATTGTAGATGCTTATGTCATGAGCATTTACCCATGTCATTACAGAGTTTTCAGAGGTGTCCTTGTAATAGTTGCATAATATTCTGTCCAGTGGATATATCAATAGCACAGTTAGCATAACCATTTTCATATTTATTGACACTTAGGTAGTTATTGAAACAATGTATAAAAGTAGATTTATGGCTTCCCTGGTGATGCAGTGGCTAAGAATCTGCCTGCCAATGCGGAGGACATGGGTTCGAGCCCTGGTCCGGGAGGATCCCACATGCTGTGGAGCAACTAAGCCCATGCGCCACAACTACTGAACCTGTGCTCTGGAGCCACGAACCACAACCACTGAGCCCACATGCCACAGCTACTGAGGCTTGCGTGCCTAGAGCCCATGCTCCGCAACAAGAGAAGCCA
>NW_020171801.1:462282-479942 GCF_003031525.2 Neophocaena asiaeorientalis asiaeorientalis
CAAAAGAAGTCACCGCAATGAGAAGCCCGCTCGCCGCAACTAGAGAAAACCTGTTCAACAGCGACAAAGACCCAACACAGCCAAAAATAAATAAAAGAAAAAGAAAAAAGAAAAGTAGATTTAACCTCAACATTGTTAGTATGGCATACTGTCAGGTTTAAAACATTTTGATTTATGTGATAGCTTGAAAAGTGGTATCTTTAAAATTTTTTAATTTGTATTTCTTTGATTACTGATAGCTTTACGTGTTTTCCATATTAGCCACTTGGATTTCTTTTATGGATTGTCCTCAACACCTTTTGAATTACGTCCTTCTCCTTCCCCAGTGCTATTGTCTTAAACCAGGTTCTTACCATTTCTAACCTGAGTTGCTTTCACAACCTCCATATTGGTCTCAGGACCTCCGATCTTGCTGCCCTCCACTGTATTCTTTCTCCCAAAGCCAGAATTGTTTTATCTAAAATGCATATTTGTTCACAGTTTTGCCTGCTTACAACTCTTGGAGTTTCCATTGCCTAGAAAACAAACAGAAAGGTCTGCCATGTGTTGGCCTATATGTATAGCTTCAGTGGCTCCAGCCAGAAGTCTCACCCCCATTCAACATCACACATTGTGTCTCCGGGTCTACTTAAAGTTGCTCTCTCTTTCTGAAATATCCTTATACAGCATCTCTTGTACAACTGTGGAACTTCTACTCATCTTTCAAAACTAGGCCAAGAGTTACTTCTTCCGTGAAACTTGATTTCCCCAAACCTGGTAAAATTGACCACTACCTTCCTTTTGTTACACTTCTACTTCATTCAGGCTTCTATCATAGCAACTATGATGTTTGCTTGTGCCACCTTTTTTAATGTTTGTCTCCCTGTAGATTTCAAGCACTTCAAGAGGAAAATTAGTTCTTATAAACTTTACATTCTCTAGTGTCTAGCACATGTCTTGAAATATAGTCTGTATCCAATGAATATTTGTTCAGTATTTTGTCCAGTTATTTGAGTATTAGTATTTTCCTTATAGAGTTTTTATGGGTGAATTATATGTTAAAAATAGTAATTCTTTGTTTTATTTATTATGAATATTTTTTATCAGTTTTAAACTGCCTTTTAAGTTTGATTATGGATGACTGAATGGTTTGGTTTTTTAGAGAAGTTTTTAATATGTATAAAGTCAAATTTATTAATGTTCTAAAATATTTCTTCCATTATTTCTAAATTTAGAAATTCCTATTCCTATTACTGATTTGATAAATATTTATTTCTGTTTTCTTCTAGTTTTTTTTTTTTTTTTTTTTGCGGTATGCGGGCCTCTCACTGTTGTGGCCTCTCCCGTTGTGGAGCACAGGCTCCGGACGCACAGGCTCAGCGGCCATGGCTCACGGGCCCAGCCGCTCCGCAGCATGTGGGATCTTCCCGGACCGGGGCACGAACCCGTGTGCCCTGCATCGGCAGGCGGACTCTCAACCACTGCACTACCAGGGAAGCCCTTCTTCTAGTTTTACGGTTTGAATTTTTGAACATTTAACTCAATAATTTTTCTAGAAATTACTTTATGGTATATACTAATAATTTTATTTATTTTTCCCTAGATAGTTAACCACTTGTCCTAATACCATTTATTACTAACCTTTTTCTTCCCTTTTATTTGAGATGCCTTCTTTATCATATATTAGTTTCATATGCATAGTTGGATCGGCATGGGGGCTATATATGATTTCATTGATTTGTATACCTAAAATTGTTCTGGTATCCTAGTGCTTTAATAAATGTAGATTTATAACATGTATTTTTAATGCAGTAGACTATAAATAAAAATTTTAATATCTGATAGGGCTAATTCCTATTCATTACGCTTCTTTTTCAAAAGTTTTCTGTGCAATTTTCTTCCATTTGTTTTTCCTACAAAATCTTTGGATTATTTTGTAATCAAGTCCCCAAAGAATCCTGTTGGTGTTTTGATTGGAATTCAGCTAAAATTGTAAATAATTTAAGAGCAAATTGATTTCTCTTTACCACATTCAGCCTTCCAATTCAGGAACGTGGTATGTCTCCTTACTTATTCAAGTCTTTTTTATATTTTGTCAGTGAAGTTTTATAGTTCTCTTTTTATAGGTCTCACATGGTTCTAATTAAAGTTACTCCTAGGCATTTTGGAGTTCGTTCAGCAAACTTCTCCAGTATGACTGAGAATGCCCACACAGCCCACTGATAAATCTAAACCAGGATACTGAGGCCCATATTTTCTAGGCCACGTGGTTTGACAGTAATTGAGGCCATATAGTGTAGTGGTTAAATGCCTGGGCCTTAGCGTCTAGACAGATCTGGTTCTGAGTCCTCGTTCTGTCACTTATTAGCTATGTAACCTTGGGCAAAATATGTAAACTCTCTGTAAACTCTGTCTCAGTTGATTCATCTGTAGAACAGGGCTACTAATAGTACCTTTCCTCACAGGGGTTTGGGAGGCAATACGCAGGTTCATGAAAGTGCTCAACAGGTGTGAACTGTGGTACTGATGATGGTGGCAGGAATTGGGCATTCAGAGAAAAATTGGAAACAAGAGTGTCTTGAAAAGTTCAGTCTGCCAAAACCATAGGGAAATGAAAGCGAAGAACGATCCAAAGAAGAATGAAAGGTGAACAGAGAGAGGAAAGCAGGAAAAGGGAGTTGCTTGCGGTGGGGAGTTCTAAGACCCTCCCCGCCTTCTGATGGGAAGAGTATGGAAAATGACTGTGTCATTGTTGGACCAGGCACGCAGACCATGCTGGGGAAACCTCCAGAGGCTGAGGAGAGGGAAAGGGAAGCAAACAAAATACATGGATAGTTGTTCTCCACACATCTACCCTCCTGCCCACCCAGCTGGGCCTTAGTGCCAGGATGGGGAGAAAAGCTCGCCTGAGAACCACCGTATTGGAGGGATATGGCTTGGTGGCCATGGGAACCTGTGGAGCCAGAATTCTACTCGCAAGACATGCTTCTTTGGGATTGTGCAGGTCAGAGTGCAGCTGAGTGATTCTCTGAGAGCAGCCGCAAAGGGAGGCGAGCGCGGTTCATGGAAAGAGGTGGAAAAGTGTCTGATAAGCCAGCCCCTTGAGCTGGGAGGTCATGGATTTGGCTCGTTAATATGTTATTAATCGTAGCATTGCTTGAGAGTGTTGGTGACATTTCACTAGAAGGCCAGATCACTTCTTAAATGGTGATGGGCATGAAGTGGGGGAGTGGGGAGGATGGAAGGGAGGAGGGGACAGAGAAAAGAAGAGGAGGGATCGGCGCCTCTGTGAATGCTTTACACAGCTTGTGTGAGTTTGGCGCTGTAGGTGTTTCTCCACAGCCACTCGCAAAGATGAAGCTTTATTTATTGTGTGTGGCATTGTTTTGGGACAAAAAGAACTAATATCCTTAATTTAATCTGAGATACAAATGGGAAGCCGAAGGGCGAAGATCCCTGTAAACAGAATATGAGAACTACCCTATTGCCTAATGATTCCCGTTCTAATTCTTTTATATTCCCAAGGATATCCTCAAGATGCAAGCCAGCGATGCTGTTTCCCAATAAAACGTCCATTATTAAATAGCAGATATTTGAGATATTCTTGGATATCATCATATCCTATAACATTAATGCTGGAAAAGCCTTTTGCGACCAACCAGTAGAGCCACTGATGCCCAGCAGAGGGAAATAACTCACGTGCGGTTGTGTGATGAGCTGGTGGCAGAGCCAGGACTGAAGCTGAGGTCTCCTGGCTTCCTCCATAACATCGAGTCTGCCTACTTTTGGAAACTCCTAGGACAGCTGTCTTTTAGCACTTATTCAGCCTTTGCCTTGTGACCTTCTAGTGCATTTAGGACCTGTGTTATAAACCCACCAATGTGATTTTCTTTCTTCAGGGGAATAGGGTGATGGGAACATAGTACAGCCCACATATGGAGGAACAAGGGATATTTTCCAGAAGCTAAATTGTCTTTTTATCTTTTTGTCTTCCCTCCAGAGATATTTCTGAAAAGATACATTAAATTCTATAAACATTTCCATTTCACAGCATCTAAGACTGGCCTATATGGGTGTGAGGCCTTTGAGGTGGGCTCTGCCCATTCTGCTCCCCATTCAGGCTTCCCCTGGGATCTCGAACACACCTTCTGACATTACTTTATCTCACCGTGTTGTAATTAGCTGAGTCTACAGCAGCACCACAGCATTCTCGATCTATGACCTAGCTGTGATCCCCTCCAGGACCAGGACTGGGCCCGATTCCCTATCCCCAATGAAGGGCAAGGACCCAGGAGATATCTCTGGATTGAATCCCCGGGGCAGAGAGGATATTAGGAGGAAGCTCAGGTTTTAGGCTCTGGGCCTGTAGGTTTGCCGTGTAGCCTCCTTTATGTAATGGTTCAGTCCATGAACCATTCTCAGCATTGGTCTCCTTTATGTAAGGGGATGGTGATACTAGCACCACCACTACCTCCCAGAGGAATGTGAGAATAAATGAGATCATGATTACCAAAACTCTCTGTGAACTGAAAGGCCCTACAGAAAAATAAAGCATATGATAGTAGTGGCTAGCATTCTGGGAGGACTCGCCGAGTGCCAGAAAGCACATTCAAACTGCACGACAGCCCTATGAGGAAAGGGCTACTGTTACCCCATTTTATAGATGGGAAAACTGAGGCACAGGGAAGCTAGATAATTTTTCCAGGATCCTACATCCCTAAGGACACACAGCTAGCGAATGGTTATGATATTATAAGCTAATGAGAGGCTATAACTTGCTCAGCCTGACACAGCCAAGTTTTAGAGACAGAACTAAAATTTTGGTCTCTTGACTCCAAGTCCAGTGCTCTATCTACCGAGCCTAATGCATGATGTGCTGGGAAAACCATCCAGGTATCTCCTATGGAAGCGTGCTCGGTGCATGGCATTGCTGCTCTGAATATGTCCTCTTGCCTGAGGAAAAGATGCAGAAAGTGGAAGTGAAAGGTTCTCCCTGGGTTGAAGGACTTCAAATTAGGGGTCAGTTTTCAAAACGAGCCACTGAGGGGCCTGGGGGAGGGTCTGTCATCCCAGGTGGGTTGGTGAAAGTGAATAAGCACACTTGGCTTAGAAATAAATGACACATTTCTCCCTCTTCTATATTTCTATCCCAAACAACCTAGATCTAGATCATATATATTTTTTCATGTCAACTTGCTGAAAGGTTATTTGTAAATAAGATATGACACAAATATAATTTGGCCAACAGCAAGCACCTTTGTAATACAATTTGACATTTCTAATAAACACCCAATGACGTGGGGCTTATTACCTGGCCTTTGTGTATGAAGCCAGGACCTTCATGCTGTTTCTGGAAATAAATCCCACTGCTCGGTGCTAATCTAGAGATCTTTTATGCACCAGTAGTCCACACTGTGTGCACATTTCTGGGCTACTAGTACTCTGTGTGTGTGTTGAGGATACAAGGGTACAAGGAAGTGACATGTAGTTCCTTTCCTCACAAAGCTTGGCATGAAGTGAGCCTGAAATGGATTATATCCACAGGACACTGGTTTTCTTCAAAGTCTGTAATAATAATTATAATAATAGCCCTTACAGAAGGATCTACAGTTTTCAAAACACACGCATACTATTTTAAATAGCTGTATTGATTTTCTGCTTACACACGTGTTTGGTCTTTAAAAATATCATGAAGACTATAGCAACATACAACATAAGACATGTCCCCTATAATCCCACACCGTTTAAGGTAGCTATCTCTGTTAACCATTTAGCGTCTCTTTCCTGTAGACCTTGTTCTCTGCATACACACATATAGAAATATAGTTTATTGATGTTACAAAAAGGGGGGCATCCAATGCAAAGAGTTTTATACTTGCTTTCTTTCACTTGTCTCAGATGGTGTTAGATGGCTTGCCATCCCCGTAAAAGGTGGGAAGGCAGGAACAAGCAAATGGAAGAGATTGTGTCATTGATCTAAACAAGAGCAAAAAGACCTTAATGGCAGCCACCATTGGTGATCACTTCCTGTAAGCTGGGCACCGGGTCAAGTGTGTACCTGCATTACCTGCATATCTTAGTTAAGCAAATCCCGGCCTTGTGCTTTCATAGCAGAGTGGCCTCAGCTCAGTCACTTAACCTATCTGAGCCTCCCTTTCTTCATCTACAGAATGGGAGTAATAATGGCACAGGCCTCACAGGTTAATGGTGAGGGTTAAATAAATAAAGTACTTCTAAAAGTGCTGAGAACATTGCTTGCCACATACACAATGCATGTTAGCCATTGTCATCTTTGTTGCTGTAGTTATTTTTATTATTTTTGTTTGCCTAGGACTTGGGTGCTTTTATTATCCCCATTTTACAGATGTTGAAACTGAGGTTCAGGTGGTGTGCGTGACTTGTCCAAAGTCTCACGACGAGTATGTTAGAGGAACGGTGATTCTGATCCTAAGTGACACTGCCCTCTACTCCAGGCCTTTTCCACCTTCCGTGTGCAGATATATCACCTGGGTGGCCTGTTAAAATACAGATCTTTGGGTCTTCAGGTCTAGGGAGGGGCCCGAGATTCTGCACTTCTAAGGGGCTACCAGGTGATGCTGAGGCTCTATTGGAGACCTAGGTCTTCACGCTGAGTAGACTCTTTTTAAGAACCTCTAGCTGGATTTCCCAACTCTCTTCTCATTGAGTTTAGAACATTGGCTGTCAGGGTTTCTGCGCCTAGATATGGGTCTCACAGGGTTCAAGTTAGCTGATCTTGTAGCTTGTCTTCATTTTCAGACATGCCATTTGAATCAGCAATACATTAGCACTCACCAAGTTATCCCTGCTTTGTCAGTCGACTGCTTTCAGTACTTATCAGATTTGTTTCTGCAATGATAGTTTCGCGTTGTTAATTATTACCTTTTTACTTTTCTGAAAGGTAATGTAGGTAACTTCTTTGGTTCTTTTCCTAATCATTGATTCGACAAATACATATTATGTCCCTACTCTGGGCCAGGCACTGTTCCAGATAATGAACAGAGACAGAAGTGCCTGTCTTTAGGGAGTTTACGTTCTGTTGGCAGTGAAGGCAAGAAACAGATAAACAGGAACACTGGATAGTGTGTTGGATGAGAAATCACAATGGAGATAAGTAAATCCAGGCAGGAGGGGAGAGAAGGCTGGGCCAGGAGATGCTCTTTCCTGTAGATGGTAGGGAAGGCCACACAGCTAATGTGGTGTTTAAGCAGGACCCTCAGGGAGCTAAGAGAGCACAGCAAATGGCTATTTGGGCAGAGTATTCTAGGCAGAAGGAGCAGCAAATGCAAAGACCCTGGGGCAGGAGTCTGCTAGCCTATTTGGAGAATAGCCTGGAAGAGGTTGTGGGAGTGAGAGGGAGGAGAGTATCCGAAGTCATGGGTGGGGGGTCAGGCTGGGGAAGGACCTTAGAGAGCCTTGTGAGGATCTGGACTTTCATTTTCCTGATATGGGAACCACGGCAGGATTTTGAACAGGCAAGTTTCTACAAGATCACTCTGGCCTCTGTATTAAGAATAATGGGAGGGAGGGCTTGTCTTGTCTGGTAGGAATGGAAGAGAGACACCAGTCAGGAGGTTGGAAATATTTGCTTTACAATATTTCATGATATAAGTAAGCATTTAAAAACTGACAGGGTTACTGGGATGAACTCTGTCCAAAGAATCAACAGTAAGCATGTTAATAACAGCTACCGCTAACTGCGGACCTACTGTGTTCCAGGAACGTGGATTATGGCTTCACATGGTGTGGTCTCATGGAATCCTCACCACAACCTTATCAAGTAGGCCACTGCCCCTTTCGGAGACGTAAACTAAAGTTCAGAAAGGTTAAGCCACTTGTTCAAGGTCACACAGCAAAGAAAGGGCAGAATCAGGAGTCAAGCTTAGGTCTCCAGTTCTACAATGCTACGCTTCTTCCCCTAATCATAGGGATTGCAATTGAAGACAGATTCAAACCACTCTCAACTCTGCAATTTATCTTTATTATCTGTCTTTAATACTTTAAAAATGTCTACTATTCCATGACTTTGTGACTAGCTTTTAACTTAGCGTGCTGCAAAATAATATTATGAGTGCAAGGTCCTAGATTGGGAATTAGGTCCAGTTTCATCAGGTACTTCCCCTGTCAAAGAAGAAAAAGATTCTGTTCTTAGCTGACTGATCAGCTTTTCCAGGCCTTTCAGGACAACTCATTTGTGTGTTTCCTTCCTCTGATTCAGGTAATTTCATCACCTACTTATATTAAAAGTAACAGGCCAGTCCCGCCTCTAGACGTTGCTGATTGGTTTATGCTGGAGGCCATCTCATCTTCTTGGCTGTGTAGGGTGTCTCACCTCTCTGAAATGACATTAAAGAAGACAAAAGCAAAGCAGAGTTTATACTGCTTTTCACGCCTGCTATTAGAATAGTATCCACAGTGGATCATATGCTCATGAAATTTGCTGCAACTTTTAAAGAACTCTGCAGTGCACCCTCTGCATCTTGGAGATTTAACTTAGTGGTCGGAAGAAAAAGTTGCTGCTGTAATGTTTAAGATCACATCCAATTGGGAAAAGCTCTTTTACTTCTAGGTAGACTGACTCTACTAACAGACCCACTTATTTCAATCCTTCCCTGCCCTTCCGAGCGTGTGTGCACACTTGTGCATGTGCGTGCGCGCGCACGCGCACACACTCGCACAGGAAAGGCTGCAAGCTGTCTTTGTAGACTTTCTATTGCTTCGGAAGCCACTTCCTGACCGTGCTTTCATCTGAAATCTCGGTATGACATCTCAGCCCTGAAGGCCGTTATTTCTGTTGGTCTCTGGCTGGGAGATAGGCAACGTCCCATCTCTGAAGCTTCACTCTGTGGGTTGAGCAGCCATGCTGCCCTTCACCCTGCCCCAATCTGCTCCCCGCCCAACAACCCAAAATGAAGAATGAAACTCTGGACTGTGTACACCTACTTTTTCTAAGACTGAAAACCCTTACTATTTGTTGCCGGTGAAAAAGCATCCTGATGATTTGCGTGCATTTTTCCGGCGAATGCCCAGAGATACATGGCCAGCTGTTGGCCAAATTCAAGGGCATAAGGTGTTCCCTCTGGGCAAAAACTGCAAGCCCTTTATCTGTAAGATGGCAAGCAAACCTTAAGGCTTTGTCACTTAACTGCCTTGTGACCACAAGCATGTCACTTCAGCTCTCTGAGCCACGCTGTCCTCATTGGTAAATGAGGGAAATGGCACTTCCCTCATTTCTACTTGTGCTGGCCCTTGTTTGCTCCAGTGTAGGTCTTCTGGTTTGGTGGTCAGTTTCCCACTCTGGCTTATCTTGAGTGCAGTCTGCAGATAATAGGAAGGGAGGAAGTGGCAGGCGAGAACAAAGACCTGGCGCTCCCCGACTCTGCAAGAATCCTTGGGCACACACCAAGTCCCTTGGTTAGAACACAGGTCTCCTGCGACCTTGCAGAGACACTGAGACCAGCCTTTGGAGGAGGGTGTGCTGTCTCAAGTGGCCCGAGGGCAGAGCCGCACGGGCCAAGGTGGGTGCCTGCTGTGTAGCCTGGGCATCATAAGTAAGGATATTCTGTACTTTTGTGCAGTGCTTTTCACTTTATCAAACCTTTTACCATCCACGGTCTCGTCTAAGCCTTCCAGCAGTGTATGACATAGGCAGGCCATATGTTACTAGGCCCATTTTTACAGATAAATAAACTGAGACCCGGAGGGTTGAAAGGATTTGCTCTTGGACACAATAGACCAGCTTTCTTTACCGTAAACTAAGTGTTTTTTAATTGGATCCCTACCTTATTGCTAGCTCTGTCCATAAATTTGAAATAGGAATGTGGCTACTTTCCCTTCATAAAGTGTGTGGGAGAAATGATTGGAGCCGAGCGTCTTCTCTGTCTGCGTTTAGTCCTTCATGATTTCATGGCTTTAAATGCCATCTATATACTGATGGCCCCTCCAGTGTGGACTCTTCTAGAACTCCAGATTCATCTATCCAACTGCCTACCTACTGGGCATCTCCACTGGGATTGCTAGGAGACATTTCAAATTTATCAGGTCCCAAACTGTAACCCTGATCTTCCCCAGCCCCTGCCCTCAGTGGGCCAAAACCCCTGGAGTCTCCTTTGTCACCTCAACTCTCACATCCCACATCCAGGCAATCAGCAAGTCCTATTTGGCTGTACCTTCAAAACGTATTCCGGGCTTCCCTGGTGGCGCAGTGGCTGAGAGTCCGCCTGCAGATGCGGGGGACGCGGGTTCGTGCCCCGGTCCGGGAGGATCCCGCATGCCGCGGAGCGGCTGGGCCCGTGAGCCATGGCCGCTGAGCCTGCGCGTCCGGAGCCTCTACTCCGCAACGGGAGAGGCCACAGCAGTGAGAGGCCCGCGTACCGCACAAACAAACAAACAAACAAAAACAAACACATGTTCCTCAGTCTAACCATTTCTCCACCTTCCACTTCTACCAGCCTGGTCTGAACCACCATCATCTCTCACCTACATTGTGTAATAACCCCCTACTCTTCTGACCTCTCCCCCTCTATACTTTATTCCTCCCATGGTCCCCCAATTCACTCAGAGTACAAGTCACCGTGGTGGCTGCTGAGGCCTAATATGATCCAGCCACCCTCTTACCTGGCAGACCTGCCCTCCTATTACTCCCCCTTCACTAGTCTCGCCACTCAATGTACACTGCCCATCTAGCCGTCCCTGGAACCCACCAGGCACGCCGCTACATCAGGACCTTTGCCTTACTTAGCTGGTTCCTCTGCCTGGACCGTTTAACCCCCTTCACCCCAGTGTCATGAAACCTACCTCCCCCAGCTCTTTCAACTATTTCCTCAACATCTCAGTGAGGTCCCCCCTAGTCACCCTACTTATAATGTCACCCACATCCAACCAGGCCTCTTACTGTGCTCTATTTTTCTCTTAGTACTTATAACTCTCTAACATATAGAATTAACTTGATTATTTATTGTCTGTCTTCCACCTCCCATTAAAGTATAAGATCCACTTACAGGGTTTTTTGTTTTGCTCACTGGTGTATCCCAAATGCTTAAAAGAGTGTCTGCCAAAAAAATAGTGACTTGAGACCTTTTGCTGAATGAATATTTGTTGGAGGTATTTAGAAAGATGGAGATAGAAAGCCAGTAAGTGTCAGAGATGAAGAATTAGGGACACCCAGTCATGCTATTCATGCTGATATCTTAGCACTTGCCCCGTTGCATTGTAATTCATGGGTTTGCATGTGTGAGTGAGTCAAGTTTAGGGTCATGATTAGAGACAGGGACCTTCTAGACTTCATCTTTGAAACCCTAGCTTCTAGCACAGTTATTAGGGTAGACTGAGCACTGAAGGAAATGTTTAGGGACTGCATGAAGGAGTGGTGGATGATCCCATGGACAGAAAGGGTAATTTATTATTATTATTATTATATATATATTTTGCGGTATGCAGGCCTCTCACTGCTGTGGCCTCTCCCATTGCGGAGCACAGGCTCCGGACGCGCAGGCTCAGCGGCCACGGCTCACGGGCCCAGCCGCTCCGCGGCATGTGGGATCTTCCCGGACCGGGGCACGAACCCGTGTCCCCCACATCGGCAGGCGGACTCTCAACCACTGCGCCACCAGGGAAGCCCAGAAAGGGTAATTATTAACTGAAGATCAAAATGGTGATGAGAGAGGGACTGTATGCTTCATTTATTCCATGCCTGGCACTGTTCTACATGCTTTACACATATTAACTCATTTAATTCTAAAGTAACCTTCTGAGGTCTCTGTGTATTATTATCCTCATTTTTCCAATGAAGAAACACAAGTATTGTGGAGTTAAGAAACTTGACGATGACCACACAGCTAGTTAACTTTAGAGCTAGGATTTGAACCCAGGCAGTCTGATACAGAATAAATGTTCTTAACCGTCATACTATTTAGAAGTAAATGTTATTATTTCAAAATTTTATTTATTATATAAATGATTATTATGAAAAGTATTAATACTATTTTCACATGCTAGAGAAGATTGAAGAGGTGGTAACACTAGTAGACTTCAGTGTTTTCCATTGTTTTTGATGCCTTTATTCCACCAGACTTCTAGGTTGCCTTCCTGACTAATGTTTGACAAGTTGTGGTACGATATATTATTCTACTTGCTGTTTTTTAAGCTCATTGCAACTTACGGGCTTGCATATCTCTGTGAGTCAAGGTTAGGGTAATCATTAGAAATAGGGTTAGGAGTTGCCCTTCAAGAGCAGGAACCTCATTTGCTTCATCTTTGAAACTGTAGCTTCTAGCACAGAGGAGATATTGTTCAAAGAAGGATATATAGACAGTGGTGAGCTAGAGGTCCAGTAGGATGCAACCTAAGTTTTGTGATACAGTCTCTGTCTTTGTGGCCATCTATGTTTCAGTATAATTAAATGACTGGATCAGGTGATTCTGACATAGGGGGTGTCCTGTGCCTTACGTTGAGAGACAAAAACAATGAAAGAGTTGAACAACATCCTTGGGTAGTGGTTCCCAGAACTTGCTACGGTTTTGCATTCCGAGGTACTGGACCTGTGGACAATGTTTTACTAACTTGACAGAACGTATTTCTGTTTTGTGTAGTTTCTCACGCAGAGGTAGTCATCGTATGGATGTTGGGGAGAGACGGTGACATCATTCGGCACCATCCAACAGCCAATTACATAGCGTCTGCTCTGTGCCAGGCCCTGTGCCGGGCCCTGGGGACACAGAGAAGAAAAGTCTTCGTCCTGGTCCAATTTGCAGCATTTCTTTGGGATTTGAAAGAGTATCTAATAGCTTTAGCATCCAATGGGAAGCTGATTTGTGGTGTGGAAGGTAAAGGTTTTGTTTGCTTTGAGGAGGAAGGCCTCATCAGGGTGTTCTGATTGGATTGCTTGACATTTTCTCTTTCACGTTTTCACCAGTGAACAATGGCTTTCTGTGCAGAAATCAGATGGGTTGGCAATTTGTAATGTGGGTGATGAAGGATTTTCCTAAGAAATGTGGAGTTGACAACAGCTATAAATAAAGGTTTAACTATTCATAATTAATTTAGTCATAGTTTATGTATTACTACAAATGTTAGTAATGTCACTTGTAAATGTATCATTGACGTGGAAATGGAAACGACTTATTGAATTTTCTAGTCCATTCTCTATCAATGCAAAATTGTTCCCTCCTGTATTTTCTTAATTGTTTAAGCCAATCAGTCATGTTCTTAATGACTTGATATATTAATAAATTAAGGTTTGGGGCCCACAGAGTGAAAATGTTTACACATATTAGAGTAGATTACGTTCCTTACAGGAGGTTATATTCCTGGCAATATACGAAATATTTGCTTTGAAAAAAAAACAAAGGAGACTTTAAATTTTAGGAGGGGATGTTGAGCTTAATCTAAAGGCTAGCGAGCAAATTATAGTTATTTATAGGCCTTTTATTTGAGTAAAATGGACACAGTTTAATACTTAGCCTAATCTTGTCACGATATTTTTGTTCCTTTTAGTATTGTGGTTACATTTTGGATACCATGTAGTTTGCGAGTTTTCAAAATGTCCTTGAAGAAATGAAAAAACAGTTGATTCCTTGGGGTATGGGGTGATTCTTCACCTTTAGTGCCCCTGCCTTTATCTAAGACACAGTAAAGTTCCAGGTTTTTCACATCATTCTCCTGTTGTGAACTCCAGTATCCTAATTACTACCCCCAAAACACAGTCTGTTGTGTCCTATGGTCACTAATCAATCAATCTTTTTCTTTCTCTTTCTCCCTCTCTCTCTCTCTCAGTTGTTTCCCTTCTTTCAGTACATCTTTCACCTTCTCAACTGGTGCCCAAGGTAGGAAAATAACCTCTGAACAGAGCCAATTAAGCAACTATTAATACAAATCTCAAAAATTAGTCTAAGAATAAATGAATAAATGATTGGACTTGAGTATAATAGAAAATAGAAAACATGAATGAACTGGGGCACATGTAGTCTTTAAAACATGGGATGTTGCCCAATACCCCAAACCATTTGACATTTATGTGAGACTTTGTTTTCTTGAACACTTTGAGTACAAAGAACTTTGTGAAAAAAAGCAGACACATGGACTAATGGAACAGAATTGAAAGCCCAGAAATAAACCCACACATACACAGTCAACTAATATTTGACAGGGGAGTCAACAATATTCAGTGGGGAAAAGATAATCTGTTCAATAAATGATGTTGGGAAAACTGGATATCCACAGGCCAAAGAATGAAATTGAACCTCAGTCTTATGCCACTCAAAAAAATTAACATAAAATGGATTAAAGACTTAAATGTAAGACTTGAAACCTTAAAACTCCTAGAAGAAAACATAGGGGAAAAGCTTCTTGACCTTGGTCTTGACAATGATTTTTTTGGATATGACAATAAAACCAAAAATTATCAAGTGGGGCTACATCAAACTAAAAACCTGCACAGCAAAAGAAATGATCCACAAAATGAAAGGCAACATATGGAATGGGAGAAAATATTTGCAAATCATATATCTTATAAGGGTTAGTATTCAAAATATATAAGGAACTCATACAACTTAATGGAAAAAATAATAATAATTTGATTGAAAAATGGCCAGAGGACCTGAATAGACAGTTTTCCAAAGAAGACATACAAATGGCCAACAGGTACATGAAAAGGTGTTCATCATAACTAATCATCAGGGAAATGCAAATCAAAGCCACAATGAGTTATTGCCTCGTATCTGTTGGAAATGGCTATCACCAAAAAGAGATTGTAAGTGCTGGTGACCGTATGGAGGAAAGGGAACCCTCCTGGACTGCTGACGGGATTGTAAATCGGTGTAGCCACTATGGAAAACAGTATGGTGGTTCCTCAGAAAATTAAAAATAGGACTACCGTATGACTCAGCAATCCCACTTTTGGGTATTTATCTGAAGGAAGTGAAATCACTATCTAAAAGATATCTAGAAGAAATATCTATACTACCATGTTCCTTGCAGCATTGTTTACAATAGCCAAGACATGGAAACAACCTCAGTATCCATCAACAGATGAAGGGATAGAGAAGTGTGTATATATATCTATATACACACATATATATAATATTTTCAGCCATAAAAAGAAGGAAATCCTGCTTCTGCCATTTGCAACAATATGGAAGAAATTAGAGGGTGTTATGCTAAGTGAAATGAGCCAGAAAGAGAGAGATTAAATAGTGTATGATATCACTTTTATGTGTAATCTTTAAAAAAGTCAGTTTCATAGAAACAGAATAGAACGGTGATTGCCAGGGGCTGGGAGGAGGGGGAAATGGGGTGGTGTAGGTCAAAGGGTATAAATTTTCATTTATAAGAAAAAGAAGTTCTATGGATCTAATGTGCAACATGTGGCTATAGTTAATAACATGGTGTTGCATACTTGAAAGTGGCTGAGAGTAGTCTTAAGCATTCCCATCACACACACAAAAAAAGAATTAAGTATGTGAACTCTTGGATGTGCTAATTATCTTGATCTTAGTAATCATTCCACAATATATATGTATATGAAATCATGTTCTAGACTTTAAATATATACAATTATATTTGTCAATTATTCCAAATTATACCTCAATAAAGTTATAAAAAAGAATGTGTTATATAAACACAAGGGAATGCTATTCAGCCATAAAAAAGGAAGGAAATCTAGCCCTTTTTGACAACGTGGATGGACCTTGAGGACATTATGCTAAGTGAAATTAGACAGAAAAAGACAAAGACTGTATGATCTCACTTACATGTGAAATCTTAAAAAAAACAAACTCGTAGAGACAGAGAGTAGATTGGTAGTTACCAGGTATGGGTAGTGGGGGAAATGGGTGTAGATGGCCAAAGGGTACAGACTTCCAGTTATAAGATGAACAAGTTCTGGGGAATCTAAGGTACATTGTCTATAGTTAACAATGCTGAAATGTATACTTGAAAGTTGCTAAGAGAACAGATCTTAAAAGTTATCACCCCCCCACACACAGAAAGTTAACTATGAGGTGATGGATTTCTTAACTAACCTTATTGTGGTAATCATTTCACAATATATATGTGTATCAAATCATCATAATGTACACTTTAAACTTATACAGTATGTCATTATATCTCAATACAGCTGGGGGAAACAAAGAACTTTGTGATAATTACTAAGTTATTTACTTCCATGTTCTGTGTGGGAGTTCAGCATTATATCAAGATCTCTTTTACACAGGGGAACTTGGAGACTTACTTAGGAAGGCTGTACTTTTAGCATCACTGACTCGGGAAAATACAGAGGAAACCAAGGAAAATAGTAATATAGCCTGCTCCACCTCCTAACTTGGACACTGTTTTCATTGGGATCAGTAGATGAAAACTGTTACCAGTGGTTCATGTTCATTGCTTGAATTATGATGAAGGGAAAGGCAGTCTTTCCCCTTCTTGAGTTTGGAGAATAAGAGCTTTGCATCCTTACATTCAGCTACAATATTTTCAGTTAACTCTATTCATCTTACTTCTGTATCTCTTTTTCTCAAGCTGAAAATTCCAGTGATACAGAAGAAGCATGCAGGGTCCTGGCAGAGTTCATTATAATGGGAGAGACTGGAGTACATTTAAATAAATGAGAGAGCCATTGTTCTATGTGTCTGTTTTTATGCCAGTAGCATGTTGTTTTGATTACTGTAGCTTTGTAGTATAGTCTGAAGACAGGTAGTGTGATACCTCCAACTTTGTTCCTCTTTTTCAAGATTGTTTTGGCTATCCGGGGTGTTTTGTGGTTCCATATGAATTTTAGGATGATTTGTTCTAGTTCTGTGAAAAATGTCATGGGTATTTTGATAGGGATTGCATTACATCTGTAGATTGCTTTGGGTAGTATGGCCATTTTAACAATACTAATTCTTCCAATCCAAGAGCATGGGATATCTATCTTTCCATTTCATTGTGTCATGTTCAATTTCCTTTGTCAGTGTTTTATAGTTTTCAGAGTATAGGTCTTTCACCTCCTTGGTAAAGTTTATCCCTGGGTATTTTATTTTATTTTTTGATGTGAGTTTATATGGGATTTTAAAAAAAACTTTCTCTTTCTGACATTACATTATTAGTGTATAGAAATATGACAGATTTCTGTATATTAATCTTGTATACTGAAACTTTGCTGAATTCATTTATTAGTTCTAGTTTTGGGGTGGAGACTTTAGGGTTTTCTATATAAAGTATCATGTCATCTGCACATAGTGAGAGTTTTACTTCTTTCCTTCCAATTTGGATGCCTTTTATTTCTTTACCTTTTATGATTGCTGTGGCTAGGACTTCCAATACCATGTTAAATAGAAGCAATGAGAGTGGACATCTTTGTCTTGTTTTTGAATTTAGAGGAAATGCTTTCAGCTTTTCACCATTGAGTATGATGTTAGCTGTGGGTTTGTCATAAATGGCCTTTATTATGTTGAGATATGTTCTTTCTGTAACCACTTTGATGAGAGTTTTTATCATGATCCAGCAATTCCACTCCTGAGTATATATCTGGAAAAAACAAAAACATTATTGGAAATGATACATGCACCCCAATGTTCATAGCGCTATTTACAATAGCCAAGATATGGAAGCAATCCAAGTGTCCATCAATAGATATGTGTGTGTGTGTGTGTGTGTGTGTGTGTGTGTGTATAAAATGGAGTATT
>NW_020171801.1:479957-487834 GCF_003031525.2 Neophocaena asiaeorientalis asiaeorientalis
TTACAACAATGTGAATGGACCTAGAGAATATCATATTAAGTGAAATAAGTCAGACAGAGAAAGACAAATACTGTATGACATCAGTTATATGTGGAGTCTAAAAAATAAAACAAATTAGTGACTACAACAAAAAGGAAACAGACTCACAGATATAGAAAACAAACTAGTGGTTGCCAGTGGGGACAGGGAAGGGGCAAATTAGGGGTATGAGATTAAGAGATACAAACTACTGTGTATAAAATAGATAAGCTGCAAGGATATATTGTATAGCACAAGGAAGTATAGCCATTATCTTATAATAACTTTTAAAAGAGTGTAATCTGTAAAAAATACTGAATCTCTATGCTTCACACCTGAAAATAATATAATATTGTAAATCAACTACAGTTAAATTAAGAAAAAAAATAACTGAATGAGAGAGCCAGCACACCAGGGAAAGTTGAAAATAAAGGAAAGGAGGGGATAGTCAATGGTGTAAAATTCCTGATAAAGTGGGAAGAGGGATACTTCATCCGTAGTATCACTAGGCAGCAAGTAGGATTCTAGGATACCGGTGCAGGAATCAAGCAAAGTCTTTGTCACTTGCATTGTCTCTTCCCGCCCCTGGATTCTGTGGGAAATGCAGATTTTCCCTTATATTGATCTTGTCATGGCCATTAGGTTTAAGGAGGGCATCGTGTGTTGATTCTCTACTGCCCATGGCAGTGACACACTTCAGAAGAGAACTGGCTTGGATTCCCAGGCCCATGTATTGTACTCTCCCCACATTATGCTGTTTCTGTTGAACACAGTGTTATTTTTTTTAAATTATCTTCATTATTTTTTAATTGCTGATTAACAATTTTCTCTGTACTTTGTACATTCTGTCTAACAGTTTCATTTGGAGCTGGTTTCTGCATATGAAATCCATCTGAGGGCCCAGGTCCTCTGGCCCAGATGTCTAAAGCATCCCTCCTTTTCTACTCTGCCACCCATGTCCCTCTCATCACTCAGTTCTATTGTCTTTTAACACTTATTACCATTTGAAATTCTCTTACGTTTTTTGCTTATTAATGATCTGACTCCCCTACCAGACTTTGAGCCTCATGAAGATATGAAATTTCTCTGTTCTATTTCTACAACTATACCCAAAATTCCCAGAACAGTGCCTTGTTCTAGGAAGCCTTGGATAAGGCCATACCAGGAGTCTGTAAGAATTTAATACTTGTCCTTTCCCAAGGAATAGAATTTGTAATAAATAAATTACTCCGTAAAAAGAGTTTTTGTAATAGGGTTGTGTGTTTCATGTTTCACAGCCTGAAATTTAGATGACAAGACAGAATTACCAAATTGCCAACTAAAAATCCTTCCCATCTCAGATGCCTATTAATGTCTTACTATTTCTCTGCCTCCTGTTACTTCAGTAGGAGACAAGAGCTTTCTCATTCACTGATGATGACTATAGAAACTCCACAGGAGTAAAGCCAAATAAATGGTCAGGAGAGATGACAAGAAAGAATAAAAGAAAGAATAATGGAGAGAAGGTAGCAGAGGTGGTAGAGCTACAGAAATACAGAGAAGAAGTGGCAGTTCAGACACAACAGACAACAGATCAGCACTCCCAAACCCTTATGCTCATCAGCAAGACTTGGGTCTTTATTAAAAACACAGACTTCGGGTCCCACCACCATAATCCAGTTCAGCAAGCCTCCGCTGGGGCTGGAATCTGAATTTCCACATGGTCCCGCCCAGATGCAAATGATCCCCAGCCCACACTTTGAGCAACCCTGCAATAGAGATGACCGTGAGGGAGCAGCGGTACTAGTGACAAAAATGTTGTTTTGTAAACATAAAGTATTTTCATGATTTTTTGCTGTTGTTCTTCATACGGTCTTAGGAGATAGATTGGACAGATATCTGTCTTCCCCATTTTACAGGTGAGTACACCGTAGTTCTAAGAAGTTAAATGATTTGCCCCAAGTTGCACTATAGCAGGTGAAATAGATGATAGAGTCAGGACTGAAACCCACCTCTTCCTAATCTTAGATGGGCATTTGTTCTATTAAACCAAGAAAAACACTAGAATAGGGCAGTGCTGTGGAGTCATTTGGTGTAAAGGCAGGCAGCCGTGCACACCTCCCTACTCTCTGTGGGCACTGAACAATAATCGGTGCTAACTGACTCATCAGGAAAATAGCCTTTAATTCAGGGTCCTATATCAAGGTAGAAGATAATAGAATATATTGTGGAAAGGGTTTTTTTTAAGTTTTAACATTTTAAAATTTAAGATACTTCACGTCCTTTCTTTACTTGGAGCCCTCACTTATATATCGATAGAATAACCTCATGAACATTTATGCATTTGTTCAATAAATACACCACATAATTGAGATATTACTAGTATAACTTTCCCACAACCTTGCATTTGTGAATCTTTAGAAACATCCTCAGTTTTGTATATATTCTTTCACCCTTATAATTATTATCCTTTGTTATTATAAAATGTATCTGCATATTAAACATATTTACACTGCAGTATTTTCCACATGTAAATTTACTAATAAGCCTGTGGATAGTATTCAGTAATTCCTTATTAAGTCCATACTTTTTCATCCTATAATTCTCTGTTCTTAATTCTCATCCCTTTACTCTGTTTGAACAGGATCGTATAAACTCTTTGTATGGCCATTAACTTGTTTCTTCATTTTGTTTCTCACAGAATCTTGGCTTAAAGGCTTTCTTGTGTGGCACATTCTGAGCCTGTGTCACTAGATGGACTGGTGGGTAGACACCAGTCCCCAGTCCCCTTCTTCTGCCTTCTTAACCTTGCAGCACTAAAGCATGAAGCTCTCAAGTAGCTCTGTACCGATAATTGTGAAGGATTCTGACGAGCCCTTCTACTTGTGCCTCTTATTCCTTGACACATTTCCATTTGAGTCCCATGTTTATAACCTTATGCTACGTTTCACCAATTTGGGTTCCTTCTTTTTAAGCCTGTTCTAGATATTTTGAATCCACGTTGCCTTTCTTCTGCTGCTCTTTGTCCAAATAATGTAACACATCAGCTTGGTCAGCTGTGATTGGTGTGGTTGGCCAAAGGAGGCACCAACGTGGACCAAAATGGAAAACTCGTAGTACAAGTGCAAAAAAGCACAAGATTCAGCAAAGCCAGCATTTCAAGTTTTAAAAAAAGCAGACATTGGGCCCAGATATACACTCTGTATAGCGTAAGTTGCCCCTGCCTGGGTGCTGAATACAAAATGTCTTAGTCAGTTCAGGCTGCCATAACAAAATACCACAGACTGGGTGGCTTAAACGACAGAAAGGTATCTTCTCACAGTTCTGGCGGCTGGAAGTTTGAAATCAGGGTGCCAGCAAGGTTGGCTTCTAGCGAGGACTCGCTTTCCGACTTGCAGATGGCCACCTTCTTGTTGTGTGCGCGCATGGCCTTTCCTTTGAGTGTACGGAGAGAGGGAGAGCGGGCTCTCTGGTGTCTGGCACTAATCGCATCATGAGGGCGCCACCCTCATGACCTCATCTAACCCTAATCACCTTCCAAAGACCCCATCTCTGAATACCATCACACTGTGGGTTAAGGCTTCAGCGTGTGAATTTTAAGGGGACACAAACATTCAGTCTATGACACTAAGGGTGTTAAAGATGGCAAACCAAAAGTTCCCAACGTCTCTGCCCTGTTGGAGATCTTGCTCTGTTGGAAGTGAGCTTCCAACACCGCAGAACTTGAGGCAGGCCTCTGAGAGATGCAAGGGTGACCTGAACAGCCAAGTCCAGCCATGCATCCTTTGAGATTAAACCAAAGAGTGACCTTGGACCTGGACCAGACTTCATGGTTTGGTCTCATGCAACTGTTCAAATGTTCTTTTTTCTTTTATCTCCACGGGTCTATAGGCCGTATGAGCGGGTCCACAGGCAGCACATAGAGGAAGAGGCTCTGTGGGAGGCTCTGCTTCACTCCTTGCCTCACATTCATTTCTCTTCCCACCCCCTTTATTCTAACTTTTCTATTGGTTGATCCTGGACATGTAATTTCATGGACATTGACTAAATCATTTATTTATTCATTGAATAAATCATTTAGTCTCTCTTGAAATATTTTAAGCGCCCACTATGTGCCAGGTATGGTTCTGGGCACTGAGTCTAGAGCAGTGAACAATAGAGGTAAAAACCCTGCCCTTGTGAAGCTGACATTAGACTATGAGATAGTGCAAAGTGCAGTGGGGAGTGACGCAAGTGGAAATGGGCGGTGAGGAGCGCTGGGGGTCGCTTTAAACAGGGTGGTCACCTCACCACAGCTTGAAGAGAAAGTCAAGATTTGTTGAGGATCGAATGGATTTTCCTTCATTCATGCATAATAAATATCCTTTCTAACTTCCCTCTATGGACATTTTCTGCCACGTCTCCAGTCATCTCTGGATAAGTCCCACTGATAGCCTTGCCTGTCTTGGGTGTAAGTTTGCTGCTAATTTCATGTAGTTCACATTCAGTAATGCCAGTGGTATCCGGTTTCTAACATCCCTCATCTCTCTTTTAAAAGCCGTTGTTATACCCAGTAGTAACACCAAGAGCTATCATACAACGAGTGCCTACCACGTGCCAGATACTTTACAGATGCTGTATCACTTAGTCACCCAACAATTAACCAACCAATTAACCTTTGAGATAAATATTATTAGTAACCTCACTTTACAGATGAGCATTCTGGGGCCCCGGGAGGATGAACTCCTTGCCTCAGTTTATAAAGCCAGGGTGGAAACCTGTGCTCGAGTCAAAAGCCTTTTCTCTTTTCACCGCACCGGGCTGCAGCTCTCTGGAGATGGGCAATTCCCCCACGCTAGAGTTTCATAGATTCATCCCCGGAACTTGCTCTTGAAGGCACTTATCTCGAGACCTTGACAACTTTGTCTTCTCATAGCAGGTCCTACCACTCCGTAACATCTTAGAACGCAGAGGGGCTTCACGTTCCTTGATCTTTTCTATCACCATAATTTAAATCTTGCACTGTTCTAATAGCAGTATACACATCCGCCCTACATCCGTGTCAGGTGTTCTGTCTTTTGATAAATTCATTTCAGTTACTACCAGAGTATAATCAGAAAAGTCAGTACCTTTCCCTTTTGATTACACAGCTCCTATTCTAGCACTTAGTTCCTAGCAATTCTGCTGACCTACTTATTTTTTGTAACTTTTCTCCCAGAGGATACTGGTAAGTAGCCTTCGTTCCCAATTCTTCTATGCCAATCTAAATCTTTGGCATGTTTTTGCTGCTTTCAACATTGTCGTCCTTTTTGCATTGATACAATTGATATTACCTCACACCATCACCCCTCAATCAAATAACCTGAGATCTATTTTCTCTTTCCCATATATTTTAGGGGTCGTATGGTCATATCCATTCCCAATGTTGATCTTTTCCACTCTTGTAACTGTGTGTATGTGTGTCAGGTAACCAAGCAGTATATCTTTCATTCTTCTTAAATCATATGCCCTGTCACATCCTCCATCACCCTCTACCATTAAATCAGTGGAGTTCAGTGCGTCAAGGAAGGGCAATCCTTTTTAAAAACAGTCGTTACTGGGCTTTAATCATCAAGTTAGATGTGTTTAAGTACTCACGGAGCCAGTGGCCTTTGGAGTCAGGAATCTCTACATTTCCAAAATTCCTTTTATATATCAAAAGGAAAAGCTGTTATGTTCACTTGGATGGCTATAGTAAACAACTGATAAGCCAAGTGCTGATGTGCATACAGGGCTACAGCTGCATTGCTGGTGGGAGTGTAAAATGTTGCAGCTACTTTGAAAAACAGTGTCACAGATCCTCAAAAATTAAACATAGGGTTTTCTGTGACCCAGCAGTTCAACTCCTTGATACATACCCAAGAGAAAGGAAAACCTATGTCCAAACAAAAGCCTGGATATGAATGTTCATAGGAGCATTATTTATACCAGCCAAAATGTGGAAACAATCCACGTGCCTATCAACTGATGAATGGATTAGCAATATGTGATCTGTCCTTACAGTGGAATATTACTCAGCCATAAAAACGAATGGAATTCGGTATAGGCTACAACAGGGATGAGCCTTGAAAGCATTGTGCTAAGTGAAAGAAGCCAGTCACTAAAGGCCACGTACTGTGTGATTCCATTTACATGAAGTGTCCAGAGTAGGAGAATCCATAAAGACAGAAAGGAGAATAATGGTTGCCGAGGGTTGTAGGGAGAGGGTAATAAGGCCTGCTAACGGATGTGGGATTTCTTTGGGGCTTATGAAATTGTTCTAAAATCAGATAGTGGTGATGGTTGTATAACTCTGTGAATATACTAAAAAGCACTGAATTGTATACCTTAAAAGGGTGAATTTTATAGTAAGTGAATCATATCTCAATAAAGCTGTGAAGGAAGGAAGGAAGGGAGGGATGGAGGGAGGGGAGGAGGGAGGAAAGGAAGGAAGGGGTAAGCCTGGTTAACTGGGACTCTAGAGCTTTACTCTAAGGCATCAATTGGGAAAACCCAGAATATGATCTGTGACGCAAGCAAAGGAACCAAAGTGGAGCACACTGAGAGGTGGCCAAGGGAACAATGAAAGAATACGGAATCTGACGAACTCCCTCTTCCAAAGGAAGCAAGGTTGAGCCTTCCCCGCCCGTCCACACCTCTCCTCTTTCTCCCTAGCTTCTTTCTCTGTTTTTATTCTTTGCTTGACTACAAGCTGAAATCCAGCTTCTTCCTTCTTTTCTACACGTGTGACATGTCCATGCCCGCAGCGGGAGGTGTTCGGCCCGGTGCCAGGAAGAGCATGGTGCTGGGCGTGGGTCACGCAGGGACGAGGATCGAGACCGTACCCTTGGCATCGAGTGGATGCGCAGTGAATGTTTGTCAAGTAGCTGAAAAGTTGCATCACTGACGTCTGGTCCAAGGCCTGAGGCACGGGAAGTGCTCGAGGCAAAAATGCCCTTGAACTGACCTGAGTATAACTCTCCCCCCCCCCCCCCCCCATTAGATTCGACAGTCCAGACCGCAAACCCGAATCTGAACTCTCTTCCTATGTCACAGCCTTTTCTTCTTCAGGTTGAAACCTCTCCTGCATCTATGATTTGACTCCTGGAGAAAACAAAGACGTTACCTGACCCTCCCACACAGAATCCTTCTTAAACCATCCTGCTGCCTTTTCTCCTAGTGCACTCTCCAAAATAAATCCAGTTTTTCTGCTGATCGGAAGCTTATATCAAACGCCTTTACTTTCTGGGAATTTAATTACGACAAATATGTCCCTAGGGTTCCTGCCAATTGGATTAGTAATCAGGGTCCCCAGCACAGGATCTCGGTGCAGCTTTTGAAGCAGATCCGCACACCAAATCTTCCCTTGGAGGACCGTCCCCACTCGCCGCCTCCCCCCTTTCCCGCTGTGCCAAGGCTTTCAGATCTTCTCTCTTTTTCTGGCTCCCTCTCTGCCTGCAGCTCTTGTGGAGGGCAAACGAGAGCTGCTGCCAGCATTAGCTGCTTTCTTGTTACTTCCTTCTTGCTCCGCATTCTTTACGTTCTCCTCCCTCCACCCTGCTGCCATTCTCCAGGTATTTTCTTTTCCCTCTCATAAATTTATTTATTTATTTTTGGCTGCGTTGGGTCTTCATTGCTGCGCGCGGGCTTTCTCTAGTTGCGGCGAGCGGGGGCTACTCTTCCTTGCGGTGCGCGGGCTTCTCATTGCGGTGGCTTCTCGTTGCGGAGCACGGGCTCTAGGCGCACGGGCTTCAGTAGTTGTGGCTCATGGGCTCAGTATTTGTGGCGCAGGGGCTTAGTTGCTCCATGGCATGTGGGATCTTCTTGTACCAGGGCTCCAACCTGTGTCCCCTGCATTGGCAGGCGGACTCTTTTTTTTTTTT
>NW_020171801.1:487892-497266 GCF_003031525.2 Neophocaena asiaeorientalis asiaeorientalis
CAACCACTGCGCCACCAGGGAAGTCCACCCTCTGATTTGTAAAGTCAATTTAAACCCATTGGATAAATTGAGCAGGTGGTATTAGCTCCACTGGCAGATGAGGAAACGGAATGAAGAAGCAATTAAGTGACCTGGCACATCACTACCACAGCTGAGATTACAAGTTAAAGCCCCACCTCTTAGCCTGTGGCTTTTTCACTTTGTCTAACCCATATTGACTTTAAAGATAGTATGGAGATGGCAGAAGTGGACGTTACCTAGTCTCTACAAAATCTATGAAATGCCGTGTTTTTATCCTTGAAAGTTAATACCAATGATAAGGAAATAATCTGCATGAGTTCCCTCTAATACTTTTATAGAGTTGTGCTCAAGATCATTAATCCTTTCCATCCACCTTTGTCATGTGTTCTTTCAAAAATCATTTATATACTAAACAGGGGACACTCATTACAGATTTATAGCACATCAGATCTATAAAGTCCTTTCAGAAGCCACCATTTCATTTGAATCCTCAAAACGATCTTGAAAGGGGGCCTTATTAACCCCATTGTACAGATCATTAAACTGAGGCTCAGAAAGCTTCAATGATTTAATGCAAGACACAGCTAGGTCATGGCAGTGCAGTGACTTCCGCACTTTTCCTCTTGACTCTGAAGTTCATGTTCTTTCAATTTTAGCATCCTACTTCACACATGAAGGGGCTGCATTTCTAAAACCCATTTAGCTTAGATTATGAATATTTATTGTTAAGAGTAGAAATACATCAAATTTACAGACAAACAAGGTAAAGGCAAATATATTTAGCTATTGATATGAGATGGAGCTGCTTGCAAAATTAGGATTCATTACAGGCAATAGATCTTCTGCATGACTAGGCTTTGCTGGATCTTATTATCTTGTAAATAGCATCAAAACAACAGACTTGGGTTTAATAGGGTAATGAAACAAGTTGATTTAGTCCCCAGTTGAGCACGGTGGGCCAAGGCCTGCCGGAATGTTCACTCACAGTATCCGAGAGAGCTGTGGCAGGGCCTGGGGCACCAGACTGGGCTCTGCAAAGCCGTGTGTGAGTCACTTGCATTTTTGGCATTGGGAGCTTGATCAGGATTTCTGTAATGACGTAAGAAGCCAGGAAGATTGGAGCCTGGATTATATAGCTGTTTGAAAATTCAAAGTTTGTTTCTTTGAATCACTGGACTAGAATTATACCCCAAGTTAAAATATGAGATGCCTGAATCCACTTAGTACAAGGAGATGTGGTTCCCTCTAAGCCAGAGATTCTTCATCTTGGGTCTGTGGATGGACTTCTGTTGGCCTGTGAGTGTGCTGAGGATCAGGGGCCCCATTGAGGGGTTATGCGCTTAAGTGTGTGTTTCTTTCTGCATTAGAGCCTTTGTACCTTCGGTAGGTTTCACAAAGAGGGCAGAGAATGGTTAGCCACCGATAGAGAGGGCAGCGGGAGCCTAGGGAGTAGTGAGTCAGCCCACCTGAAGGGAGTGGGGGCAGGCAAAGGTGCAGGCAGAACCTAGGCAATCAACCAACAATATGTCAGATGTTTTAATAAAACGATTCTCATGTCAGTGTCACATGAATCACAGATGGTGTGATTGGATTTCATGATGAAGGGTGATTCTTGGCGGCTTTTGACCTCGGCCCTATAGATGCACTGTGTGAGGTTCATAAACTCTCTGAAATCAGAGGCAACATTTTGCACGTGTATGCATATGAACGTATTTCTAAGGAGAGGAGCTCCCACTTCCATCAGCGTCTTAGAGAGGGTCCTTGATCCCTGAAGGTTAAGAACCACTGAGGTGGAAGAACTGTTCACTAAGCTTTGAGCTTCTGGCAATGACAGTGATTTGGGTCCCTTCCTATGTCCCAGTCCCACCTTTCTATAATCTCTTTTCCATCTCTCTCTCTTTTTACTCGATGAAGCAGTGTGCTAAGAGCAGAATAATGCAGTCCAATCTCAGTGTACGAGAGCTGAGAAGGGAGAGCTCAAGGCGGGGAGGTGGATTCTGAGGGGATTCATCCAAGAAGACTTCCCAGAAGAGGCCTCCTTGGAAGTGAGGTCTAGCGGGTCTGCTGAGCACTTGAGTCCTGAACTGGCACACAGGAAGAAGACCGCTTGGGCAGAGAGTCAGGGACAGCAGGACTGGGGCTGACCACGTAACTGAGTGTTGAGTTCGCACTCAAGACGAGGGATTTCCCCTTGGATTGTGTAAGACACTGTAAATGAGGAAGGCCGTTGCCAGATTGAGCACTTCACGGGCTATTTATCATTATAGGAGGAATTGACTGACCTGGTGGGTTAATCAGAATTCTGAGCAAGTCTTCATTACGTGATAATTCAGCACACAAGATTTATATAGCCCCCGTCTTCATTAACAATATAAATATTTCTTCGAAGTAACATTTTGGAGTTGAACACAGAACGTTTCAGTGTTTCTTCCCTCACCGAACTGCTGTTGATTCTCACCTAGTTGTGTGGACAGCACTTTGGCTTCAGCACCCCCAAGAACCAGCTACAAGGCATGACTTAATGTGCTGTCATTCACACCTTGCCAGGGTTTCTAGCTCTCATAAAAGAAGCTGTCCTTGGCATCAGTGGGAAATCTCCAGGAAAAGACTGGATCTGTGGCAGGACTGCCTCAGAATAATCTGGAATCCAAATGGTGCTCTCGAGCTTCCCAGTTCATTCCCACCAAGAGCTGGAGGCTGCAGCCGGTATGCCCCCGTTTATGTCGTAGGTGTGTTCCCAAAAATCATTGAGAAAATTATACACGTTGACTAAATTACAAACAGATACATATATAATGAAGCTTTGAGTTGATGTGATATGGTCACTATTACAGAAAAAGTTTTTGTGAAGTGAAATGTCTTTTTGATGGGAATCTTACCACTGATTTTATAAGGTTTTCGTGTATTGAGTTTGCTTAACCTGAAACCTAGTTGTATGTGAGCCTAGGGAACTAGTAATTGCTGTCTTCGTGTGTTCAAGCTGACTGGGTCACTATTTTCATCAGGTGTCCAGTTCTTCTGAGTTGGGAGCAGATAGCACTGTTATATGAATAATAAGCTATGAAAATTGAGCACACAAGAAAAAATTAGTATTATAATCGAAACTTACAACAAAGTTAAAATAAGAGTTGTCTAATGATTTGTGTGGTAATTGCGTCAAGATGTTAAGTGGTTTCTGTAAATGACTATAATTAGTCACTCCTGCAGGCCAGTGAAACATTTGTAGGGACAGAGGTTGTTGAAGAGCGTGTTAAACAAAACTGACTGGCGGCCTCTTCTAGGGCCCCTATATCCATGGCTGAAGCCTTTCCTTCCTTCAGCTGGTCATTCCAATGGCCCAGCTTTCAAGGAGCTCCCCATGCAGAGATTTATCGTGTCAGACCTCACCCCGTGAGAGCAAACCAGAGTCACACTGACCGTGGACCAGTGCTTCCTCAACCTGAGCATGGGTCAGGATCCCCAGGAAAGCTCGCTGAGCCCTGCTCCCAGAGCTCCTCATTCCATAAGGCCTAGGGCTGTACTCAAGAATTTGCATTTCTAACAAGTTCTCAGGTGAGGCTCTGGCTGCTGGTCAGGGGAACCACTTTGAGACCCACTGGCTTAGAGGAAGGACTGAGAAGCTCAGGCTACAAAGGGCTAGTCAAGAGAATAGGCCCAAGTAGTGGTCACACCTACCCCCTCCCCCTGGCATGGAGAGGGAACCGGGTCTATAGTGGGTGGGCTTCAGGGGCTACGAACACTCTTCACTGCTCCTCCTCTATTTGTTCAAAACTTAGTACTGAGCACCTGCTAGGATAAAGCACAGAACTAGGCATGGGAGATGCAGCAGACGTGGTACTCCAGCAGAGAAGTTTACAGTCTAGAAGGTGTCAAGAGACATACAAGAGAAGCAAGAGAGTGTCGTTGGATCAGCTGAACCTCTTGTATCCACTTAGCACTGTCCACCTAGATCCTCACTGGTGTTGAATGACTATGGAAAGAGGACGTGGGAAAGTGGAGGTGAGAGAAGCAAGTAGAGTGTCGTTGGATCATTCAACCACGTCCCCGCAACTAACTGCACCTGAAGCAGGTAGCCGCCATCTCTCCTGTCACACTGGATGGGTCAGTCAGGGTTCTCCAGAGAAACAGAACCAATGGGGGGGTGTGTGTGTGTATTATATATATGATTATATATATTTATATGTAAATATTTTTAATATTTTATTGTATATTTGTGTGTCTATATGTATATAAATATATATCATATACATTCATATACTATGTGTGTATATATACTATATATAATATACATATCATATATATTATATATATATATATATGTACATATATATGTATAAAGAGAGAGAGGGAGAGGGAGAGAGAGATATTGAGACAGAGATTTATTTTAAGGAATTGGCTCACATGATTAGGGGCTAACAAGTCCGAAATGTGCAGGCCAGGCTGGCGAGCTGGAGACCTAGGAAGGAATTGATGTTGCGATTGGACTGCCTTCAGACAGTGTGTAATGTATATACACAGAGAGAGAGAGGGAGAGGTCAGTCGCTATTAGTCCTGCCCATAAAAGAGGGGACTACTATGCTGTGTGGACCCTGAGGGGACACTACCCACTGAACTTGACTGATCACTTGTGAGAAGCAAGAGACCGGAAGCCAAGAGTGACTTTAGACTTGCCAGACTTTAGATTCGGGTAGCCAAGTGAAAAATGGTTGTATGAACAGAAATAGGGGAAACGGGAATTTTTGGATACTCTAATGAGTTCGGTTTGGAATCTTTTGAGTTTAGCTGAACCTCCAGGACAGCGTATCTAGATGGGAGATGGAAACAACTGATAGCTTTAAAAAAAAAAAAAAAAAGTCAGTCTTTTTCTTAAGGCGTTCAACTGATTGGATGGGGCCCATCCACATTATGGAAGATAGTCTGCTTTACTCACAGTCTACTTACTGACTGAAATGTTAATCTCACTCAAAACACCCTCCCAGAAACATCCAGAATAATGTTTGACCAAATATCTGGGTACCACGGCCCAGCCAAGTTGCACATAAAATGAACTGTCGCACTGGGTTAAGCAGTTGTGCTTTTGCCCGGGCCAGCCCTTCCGATGGTGCCCTAGATCCCGTGCCCCTCGCCTACTCAGGGGCTTCTCTTCTACTGTTGTTTCCTTGCTCTCCTGTCTCATCAATCTTTCTCACACTACTGGATCTTTCCCATAGCATGGGAACATGCTATAATACCTCTCATCATTAGAAACACTCCCTTGACCCTGTATCCTCCTGCAACTACTGCCCCGCGGCTCTGCTCTCCTTTACAGAGAAACTTACGCAGAGTTATCTGTACTTATTAAAGAGCCTACTTTGAGTCCTCTCATTCTCCTTTGAACCCACGGCAATCAGGCTTTCCTCCCCCCAGACTACTCTCGTCAGGACTACCAGTGACTCCCTTGGTGTCAAATACAATGATCATGGCTCAGTCTTCATCCAGCAACAGCACTGGGCACCCTTGGTCACTGTCTCCTTTTTCGCTTGGCTTTCGGGACAACACGCTCTTTGGGTTTTAATCTTAACTCACCGGCCACTAACTACTCAGTCTTTGTTGCTGGTTTCTCCTCCTCTTCCTGACCCCTAAACATTGGAGCACCCTTGGGATTAGTCCTTGGCCCTGTCCTCTTTTCTAGTTATGTCCACCTCCTGGGTGATCTCATCAGGCCTGATGGCTTAAAATAGTTTGAATATGCTGATGACTGCAAAGTTACTCTAATGGATGTATAACCGCAAACTGTGATCAGTGCTCTGAAGAAAAGGTGCCCGGTGCTGCAAGATCATATTCCAGGGGTTCTTGTCCCAGTCCAGAACGGGGGGCTGCAAGCTTTGAGTTGCAGGCCATTCTTCAGCCTGGGACCTCTTTTTGCCAATAAAATTTTATTGGAATTCAGCCAGTCCCATTTGTTTGTATCATCTAAGACTACTTTTGCCCTACAGTGGCAGAGTTGAACTGTTGCAGCAGGGACTGCACAGCCTGCAAACCTGACAATATTTGCTCTCTGTCCCTTTATAAGAAAATCTATTGACCTCTGGGCTAGGAGATCAAGGAACAGATGATGTTTGAGTTGAGGTCAAGAAGGCGAATATGAGTTATCCAGGCAAAGCAGGGGGAAGAGGGTTCCAGGCCACCAGAACAGCACCTGGTAGGAGGCTTGTGAGGGAAGGGAGCGTGGGGAATCAGAGGACCTGATGGAAAGCTGGTCAAAGATGGAGGCTGGTGTGTATTTCGCAAACACTGCCTAAAGCAATGCTTCCAACACTTCATTGTCTAAGAGCCACACTTTAAAATGTGGATTCTGGTTCAACAGATCTTGGATGGGGCCTGTGATTTGCATTTCAAACAATAAAGATGTTAAAAAACAAAAAAAAAACACACAAAAACAAGCTCCCAAGTGATTCCTAAGTAGCAAGTGCTGTATGCCACGTGGAAAATAGAAGGGCATGATCTCATTAAAGCCGGATGCTTGGATGAGGAACTTGAGCGGGAGGAAGGAGCCAAGGATGATTCTACGTTTCTAACTTGAGTAGCTCTGCGGTGTCGCTTACTGGGAAGGGCAGATTGGGGACCAAGAAAGTTTGAGTATGGAGAAGATGAGTTAAATCTTGGTTGAGTTGAATGTGTGGTGTCCATGGGACATTTACACGTGGACCAGCAGGTAGCTGAATATTCAAGGTTGAAGCTGGAATGGGAGGTGGGGTGAGGATTAGGGTTAAAGAATGTTTTTTTCAAAAGTATTAGATGAGTGAGACTTGAATATTTTTATAGGCTTGAGGGAACTTATCAGTGATGGGGAGAGGTGTTCCGGGGATGAGCCCAGAGGGATTGCTCCCCATGGGCAGGAAAGGGTGGAGGTATGACAGGTAAGAATAGGTGTTTACGCAGATGTGTTGGGTGGAGCTTGAGAACATTCTCACTGCTGGCCTCTAATTTTGTGAACGAGGAAGCAAGGCCTATGAAGGCATAGGGTCGAGAAGAGAAGAAGGGGAGGAATGAATTTAGGGCACGTGTATGTACGTCAGTGTATGTGCAAAACATCAAAAATTTGCACCTTCTGATAAAATTGTATTTTATTGTCCCTCTCCGGGCCTCAATTTCCTCATTTGTAAAATGAGAAGGGTTGGAATTGATCTCTAAAGTGCCATTCGGTTTTTCGGTTCTGACTCAATACAACAAAAGATTTTTTAATTTAGCATATAGATAAAGAAATACTTAATGGAAATATTTACATATTATCTTGGATCTTAATGAGGAATACCCACTATGCCTAGAATTGGATGGGAGTCAAATAAACATTTCATTTCAAATCACCCTAAAGGGATTCAGTGTATTATAAAGAATAAGAAATATGGAGGGATTTAGTTCTTGCAGAATTTCTGACTAAGTGTACATGTTACTATACAACGCTTATAATCTTCAAAGTGTTCGATAATTGTGAATGCATCTTCACAAATTGCCCTGGGAGATTGTTACTTCCTTTTAAGATGGTGTGGAAACTGAAACAAGGAAATTGTGACTCATCTGATGCTTCGTAATGTAGGGCCTGAAGAAGAGTCATGTATGGCTGATTAATCTGCTCTCTGGAATAAGAAAGTAGATCTTGGTCTTTCACTAAGTTCTGTTTTCCCATCTAGAAATCCAGAGCAATAGTGCTTCCTCTTATCGACCTCAAAGGCTTTTGTGAAGATAACTCTTAAGTACGCCGAGCTCTTAGAAAAAAGGTGTTACATATATGCAAAGTACTATCATATATACACGATAGATACTTTATATCCAAGATAAATTTTAAAACCAAAATAAAAGGGAGTTTGTAGAGTACTTGTTAATAAATATAAATGGGTATACTGGGACGTACCTGTTTCACAGGGGAGTTGAAAGAAGTAATTGATGTTTATAAAGTTCCTTGAAGTCTTTGAATTAAAGAGTCTAGAATTTGCAAGCCATGATTACCTTCTGTATTATAAATGTTATAATTAATACACACACACATTTTCCTCAGATGCAGAGCTGGGACTTGTTAAAAAATGAATAAACCCTTTAAAATGAGTATTTTGGGGAGTAGCCTCTATATCCTCCAGGGTTCTGACTCATTTGGGTGAGCACCAATTGATACGGACTCTGGTCTCACCCAAGTACATTTACCACCCATATTTTGTAATTTTCGTAATCTGCCTTGCATTTGTGGCAGGGAGAACTGAAATAACCTTGTGTTATGATTTATTCGAGCTTGACAGAAATCAGGAGCTAAATAAAAGGGAAGACAGATATTTCTCTGTCTAACAAGGTTACCTCAGATTTCTTGATGTTCTCTGTGACGTTCGCTCGAAAAATATTCTTCCAGCTTCATTAAACTGTCTTTGGTAGGTAGCGACTAAACATTCCCTGTAGTCTAGATTTTCACGTTCCCAAATGACTGACGTAGAGTTGCAAGGAGAGGATGGATACACAAGTGGATGGGCTGGAATTGGGGCAGACAGTGGGGGCAGTCATGGGGCAGGGCAAGGGAGTGACGAGTGGTCCTTAAACAGCAAAGACCTCTGGAAATTTTAAGAAATATACTGTATTAACATTCGTATGCTGAGGAAGTAGATACAATTAGTTCAGATTACAAATGGCTGTCCCAATTAGGTACATACCGTTCAGAAGGACAGAGAACAAAATCCCCCTGCCCAAGCTCAGCTGGTCATAGTGTACTAGGGAAAACTAGAAGGAGATTGCTGTTTTGTTCGTTCCAAAACACTTGAATACTGTTCATTGTAAAAGTCTTTCAAGTTTGCTATAGACTTGAAATTTTTCTAACGTTGGAGGGAAAAGATAAAGAAATGCCTCTTTACTCCTATTCCACAACCATGTCTCCGTGCCTCAGACATCATCAAATACACAGAATAGGAACTCCCCAGATCTACTTAATTGCATTGTAAGTTATATATTCTAGAATGTTCTTTGCACTTCTAAAGTGAATATTAGGCATTTCTCTCCCATCATCTAAAGAAGTGACGATAAGGTTATTAGAGCTATGCATGGTTACAGGTCCTTAAACATGTTGAATCATACAGGAAATAGGAAAGATAATGACAGACCTTCACATACCCGTTATTATACACCTAAGTAGCCAAAGGTGACCTGAGATTTTCCTTTTTGGAGATGAGTGAGAAGGAAAGGGCAAGGGAAAACAGTTGAGAGGAAATTGAAGAAGGCAGTGATCAGCACTTCTCTGGTGGTCCAGTGGTAGAGAATCCGCCTTCCAATGCAGTGGTCGTGGGTTCGATCCCTGGTCAGGGAACTAAGATCCCACATGCCGGGGGGCGGGTGGGCGG
>NW_020171801.1:497321-533946 GCF_003031525.2 Neophocaena asiaeorientalis asiaeorientalis
CACATGCCTCCTCAACTAGAGCCCGCGTGCTGCAAACTACAGAGCCCAAACGCTCTGGAACCCGCGCGCCACAGCTAGAGAAGAGAAAACCTGCATGCCACAGCTAAGACCCGATGCAGCCAAAAATAAATACTAAATAAATCCTTTTTTTAAATAAAAGGCAGTGATCGTCATCATATGGTATACCCAGTGGGTTCTTTAAAACTGTGGATTGACTATTTAAAAAGTGAATTAAGCAAATCTCACTGTTGAATTATTTTTGAAATTATGAAGATTGTACTTTTTCAAACCCCAAACTGGGACACATACTTTGAAACTTGGACTGCCTGGAAAATTCCGGATGGGTGATATACCAGCGCTCTGATTCCAGTCTCTCTCTTTGTACTTCCTAGGGCTGAAAGAAAACACTTGAGATGGAGTTCTAGGAGGACTTGTCATGAATATCATTTTATGTTAAGGGACAATTGGCATTTTGAATTGGAGTCCTGGGGCTGAAAGCACATGTGCATAATGTAAATATCTTAATTATCATTCATTATGCATCTTCGGGAGGTACGTTATTATACATAATTATGCATATACCTCTAAAGAGGTAGGCTCCTACCTGCAAGTGACCACATTTCCCAAATCCCAAACTGAGAAGCCTAATTGGAAACGTGCTCTGACAAGGAGATTGGGTTGTTTTCAAACTCTGGGCTGTGGTGGAAAAGTTCAAACATCCCTTGGCAGTCACTGCGCCCAATGTGCGCGCACTTTTTAACTAAGTACTAGGAGACCTTAAGCTGGGCTCAAGTCTGCAAGATCCTAAAGGAAGGCGGAGAGGGCCTGTTCTTCACAGGGAAAAGGTCAGAAGGAGGTCATGACTGGGTGACCCCAGAGCCATTTGCTTGTGTATCTTTTGCAGCTGGGAGAGTGAGGGAGTCTCATAACGGAAGCTTCGGGAACAAAAGAACAAGGTCTCCGATTGTCAGCGGGGAGAGGGGGAGAGGAGGAAAAAGAAACTAGTATTTCCAAGGGCAGGCAGTGCCATAGGACGATCCGCACTTAGACTGGGGGCTGGGGCCCTGGGCTCACTGTGTGTGGGCACGCAAGCTGTTATGCACCGAATCGTGCCCCCTCAAATTTAAATGTGGAAGTCCTAGTGCCCAGTACCTCAGAATGTGACGGTATCTGGGTACAGGGTCTTTAAAGAGGTAATTAAGTTAAAATGACATCATTAGGGTGGGCCTAATCTGATTGGTGTCTTTAGAAGAAGAGGCTATTAGGACACAAACACAGAGGGAAGGCCACGTGAAGACACAGGGAGAAGTCTACAAGCCAAGGAGAGAGGCCTCAAAAGAAACCAACCCTGCCAAACTTTGATCTCAGACTTCCAGCTTCCAGAGCTTGGAGACAATACATTTCCGTCGTCGAAGCCACCCAGTCTGTGGGACTTTGTGACGAAGCCCTAGAGGACTAGTGCACAGCATAATGTTGAAGCAATAGAGGGGGTCCAACAGGAAGGGGGCCACGCCCACCTGGTAGAGAATAGGCTGTTTGGGCTGGCTTGGCCCAGCTGTTGTGTTCACCTGCTCCTTGGAGAAAGCTTCAAGGGGAAACTTATTAGAAAATGTGACACTCCCCGAGGCCTTCCAGGCTGTGAGTTTTCTACCCTTGGCTTCAGCTTCTCCAGAGTGATCTGAGCATCACGTGCATCCAGTATGAAGCTGGACCAGGACCTACATGAAGCCGGCTTGCAAAGACTCCGAGAAGCTTATGTGGGGATACCTGATGATCGAACTGATAGATGTTACCCTCTAGTACCCTTAAGGAGGGCTACAGGATCATCTTAACTGACACCCCAAGAACTGTGTGAGTTTGATCACACGCAAGAACAGTGTTCGGTTGTAGTTAGCTTGCTTTCATCTGTTCCTAGGATACCTGCTTTTTCCCTGTAGAAATGGGATGGAGGTTAACCAAGACACCATCCCATCGGTTGTCTCTCGACTAGGCACAGGGTGAGGTCTGGACTTGTCAGCCCGAGAAGACAAAAGCTGAGAGGGGAAATGATCCAGGAACGCAGACAAAGAGGAAGGAAACAAGAGATGCCTCCTGACACCCTGCCTGTACCTCCTTCGCGCGTCCCCCGTACTAGGGCTGCTCTAGCTGTTGTACTACGTGCTCTGTCTCATTTCCTCCTCCCCTCCAGCATACGAGGTGGGGCCTATCAAGATCTACGTATTTTAGGTGAGGAAACAGAGGCTCAGAGAGTGAAAGGACCAGGGGCAGAAGCCGGATTTGCATGACTCAAAGCTTATGCCCCTAATTACCCTACTTGCCATCCTCCCCCCTTAAAGGATATAAATAGATCATCCTGAACGTACTCATTAAGCCCCGGGATGCTAAAACGAAAGACCAGCTTCCTTCCTGGAGCTCCTTGTACATACCCTGAAACCGAAAGGAGGTACTTGAGGGCAAATTGAAGGTGGCCGTCTTTGTGTCACCATGGGAAACAAAAATACTACTTGTTTTTTTAACCTCAAGTTGTAGAGCCTGAAAATATTGGCTTGAGAAGGGTCTGGATCAGGTCCCTAGACACCTGGAGGGTAGAAATGGGGGGGGGGGGGGAAAAAAAGCAAAACAAACAAACAGGCTCCCAGCCTGACAGAGAATTTATGTATAATCCCCCTAGGACTGTGCAGGCAGCCAAAGCCACAGGTGCTTTGACCTTGGGGTGAGGTTTCGTCAAGTCCGTCAGTTCGAACTTTGGGCTGGTAATTTAGCCTCATCTTCGCAACCACCCTAGCTAACCGGTCCTGAGCTCTCACCCGATGCCAGCCACTGTTTGACCTCACTGAATTTTCACATCAACCCTGAGAGACTGACTCTCATCACTTCCATTTTACAGATGAGAACCTTGAGACCATCTCACGCTGACAAGAAACTGATGGGGAGTTCTCTGATCCTTCTATAATTCATTCATTTAAAAGGGAAACTTTAATTATTATTTCAGTTGCAGTTAGTAAAGAAAGTTATTCAGATAATTAATTGCAGTTTGATATGGTGAAATATTTTAAAATGTCTAGCTCCCAATGGGGAAATCCTAAAAAAAGACAGCGACGAGCAGATGGAGCTGTTTACCGGCCTAGATCGTGTCATGAGTCACGTGTCATGGCTTACCGTGGCTAGTAGAGAGGTCCAGGAAGTGTAAAGCAAACCCCACCCTTTGGGGGCCACCTCAAGGAGAGCAGTGACCACACTCGCTCACAACTCATCCCATGGAGTCTCTGAGCTGCCTGAGACATTGGAATGACCGATTTCGGATGGACAAGCTCAGAACATAAGAAATCAGTCACCCTGTAGCCACTAAGATAACTCCAAAGTCCAGAAATATGCACAGAAGGGGCACACCTGTACAATAAATCTGCGGCTTGGGCCCCGTTCCTACACTAAAATGCACTGCTCTCACCTCCCTCCTATTCTGCTTACTGTTGCAGGCTACACTTTGCTTGAAAGCTCGGATCCACTGGGGGTGGAAATCCCAAGCATAGCAACAGTGTCCAAGCAGAAGCAGCAGGCAAATGTCCTTAACTAACAGAGGAGAGGCCTGAGTAGCAGTAATCAAGCTCAGAAGCCGAATCAGAAGTGGGTTCAGTTATAGCAGGCATTGCTGGGGGGTATGGGGGCAGCGAGCGGTAGGAATGGCAAGGAGGGGCAGGCAAGCCCTGGCTTTTAGGGTTTTGTACCAAGCCTATGAAAATCTTGTGCTTCTTGGCAGCCGGTTGAACGCACCTCAGCTAGCCAAGAGAAGGCACTGGCAGAGGGGGCCTCATTTTCCTCAGAAGTAACAATAATCGCCATCGAGTGATCATTTATGCCAGATGCTATTCTAAGCATACGTTATCTCATTGAATTTTATTAAGGGATAAACAACAACCCTAAGGGGCAGACACACTTATTATAATCCATTTTACATATAGGGAGACTGAGGCTTACGAAGGTTGAGTAACTTCTGAGGTGACACAACTTCAAAGTAGCAGGATTAGAATTTTAATCGTGGTACGTGTGAATTCTGAGTCCAACTCTTTTTTTTTTAAATAAATTTATCTATTTTTATTTACTTTTGGCTGCATTGGATCGTTTTTTGCTGAGTGCAGGCTTTCTCTAGTTGCGGCGAGCGGGGGCTACTCTTTGTTGCGGCGCGCGGGCTTCTCACCGCGGTGGCTCCTCTTGTTGCCGAGCACAGGCTCTAGGCGCGCGGGCTTCAGTAGTTGTGGTGCGCGGGCTTCAGTAGTTGTGACTCGCGGGCTCTAGAGCACAGGCTCAGTAGTTGTGGCACACGGGCTTAGTTGCTCCGCAGCATGTGGGATCTTCCCGGACCAGGGCTCGAACCCGCGTCCCCTGCATCGGCAGGCGGATTCCCAACCACTGCGCCACCAGGGAAGCCCCCTGAGTCCAACTCTTTACGCACCAGGCCAGGGGAGAGCAAGCTTTCCTGTAAAGGGCCAGGTAGTAAATATTTTCAGACTCACAGACCACATGGTCTCCGTCACAGCTACTCAACTCTGCTGTCACAGAGCAAAAGCAACCAGAGACAGTACTTAAACTGATAGGCATCATTATGTTCCAATAAAACTTTATTTAAAGAGATGGTGGTGGGCCAGCTTTGGCTGTAGTTTGCTGACCCCTGAGCTAGGCTATGACACTTCCCTAATTGCCTGCAGCAACAAGTTGTTCTGGTCTCAGAATTAAGCACTCTAGAATCAGAGACAGTGATCTGATGGAAGGAAAGAGAACTGAACCGAAGAGTTTGGGCTCGAACCCCAGTAGTACCGTTAACTTTCTGGGGGATTTTGGTCAAATTATGTAAAGCCTTTGTGCCTTAGTTACCCTATTTGCAAATTAAAATGAGAATCGCTCTCTGGAATATATGTTTCCAGGAGGATGGAGAAAACACAGATGGCCTGCATGTTGAAAAATGGAATTACCATGCAAATCTTAGGTGCTTACTTCCCTTACAGTGGGGAGTGGCCGCCTGGAGCCCCAAGCCATAATTTCCCCAGAGATCATATCCTAAGCCTGGTGCCTTTGGGGGAGCAGCAGGTGAGTCCGTGGCACTTGCATATCTGTATGAAACTCGATTCCTATGGCAACAAACAGAATAAGAAGCAGCTCCCACGCTGTGCAAAAGAACAATGGGATAGCAAAGCAGAAAGTGAAAATCGGACGAGATAGGGAATCGCAAGGAGACGGTTGAGCTCAGCTTGAGTGGCTACTGCTGACACCAGAATAAACTGCTGATGGTGATAATGTGCCGTCGCTCTCAGCAATAGGGACTGTTTTCATTGGGTGAGAGAGAGCTCTTGCTTTGTCAAAGCGTGTGTTTGTGACACCATTAAACGGTCAAATAATACACTCCTTCCTGACAAGGAGCTCTCCTCAGTGCCAATCTCCAAACGATAGCACTTCCTTTTGCATTTCTCTCACAGCTGGGCACAGGGAAGAAGCTCTCCAACTAGTCCCAGAAAACTCAGCCCCTAGAAAGAGGTTGCAGAGAGGGGCCCAGGGGACCGGCGCACTTGAGCTGGAATGGCCTGGAGGGATGATTTTGTCCAATGCTTCATGTTTCCAATAGGGCAACTGAGGCCTGAGAAATGGTTGGGTGAAGTCCCTCAGGTGTAAGTAGTCCCTGCATTAGAACCCATGTCTCCTGACTGTCCTGCCCAATGAGTTTCCCCATATTTGGAATCCGAAATGTCTACTTCAGTACACTCGTGTGCATTGCAGCTATTTTCATTGACACACCCTGATATTGGCAAGGGAACCTGAGGTAAGAATTTCCTTACGTATGATTTAGTTTTGCAAATCTTCAATTCACAGCCAATTTATTGGGCCTCTTTCCTTCAGAAGAAATAAAGGAAAAGGTCCTCTACACCTCTGTGTTCCCATGAAATAGTTTGAACAATTAGGCTGTAAGCAGTATCTTGTTCTTTTCTCTTTGGTCCACTTGGTATCACTTAAGGTGATATTTGAATAGTTGAAACTACTCTTCAGTGTTTTAAGAGAACAAGCAAGTGGTATTGATTGTAAGATAACTTTGCTAAAGCTTTCCTTTACTAATACTTTTTAGACCCAACCACTGTGTAGTACCTTTTAACTAATACTTGGTGAATTAGGCCATCGAAGTTACCAAACAATAAAGTATTTTCTTCCAGCTTTGCCAGTCTATGAAGAACTCAAACAACAAAACCCCTTGGTGCCTGAACATGGCAGGCAGTGAGAGTTCCCTTTTCCCCTAATTAGCTTCTCGACATCTATGCCTATTTGCACAGAGCTTTCTTTTTTTCTAATATTTCCAGGTATAGTATTTCCTCAGTATCGCCAAGGTGTTCATTTGTATCTTATGCATTATACACTTGAGGAAACGTGGGGTCAAGAAGAGGTTAAATACAGTGGTTAAATACATGGGATTTGGAATCAGAGTGGGTCTCAAGCCCCCGTCCTCTATTGTCCTAGTTGTGTGACCGTGGGAGAATCACCCAAACTGCATCCTCAGTTTTCTCACTGGTAAACTGGGGAAAAGAATGGTACCTGCCTCCTAGGAGTGGGTTGCAGGTGAAATGAGCCAATGCAGGCAGCACTTGGCAGAGGTGTGCTCAATAAGTGTTAGCCAGTATTTCCTTGGGGAGCCTGGGAAGTTACACTACTTATTTTCTATGATACAGGATGAAACAGAAAATATTTAGTTTGAAGCCATGAATAACGTTAGACAAAAGTACAGAAATGCCGATTGTTCGTGCCGACACGTGCACTGTCTATGTTAAGCCTACTTAAAGTCAATCTCTCCATCAAAACTTCTGTGCTGCGGAACAATTCTTTTCGCTCTCTGCCAAATGCCTCCCCGTCTTCAATGTAACTGGTGTGTTTTATTATTGCTACATTATTTCCCACGGAAACACCTTTCCTCCAGAGTGTATGATGTCATTTATAGCTACTGGCACAAACATTTTTTCCATATATTGTCAATTAAGCACGTCACAGGCTTTAATATTTACAGCCTTGTATGGTTCACTGAACTACTTGGAGGAGAAGAGAAATAATGGCAAGGAGAACAAAATAAGAGATTCTACTTTCAGCACCAAAGAGCTGAGGGTAGAATCCTACCCTGTTGATTTCATTACTGAATGTTAAATGTAATTATGAGGCTTCTAGTGAACATACCGATAACTTTGGTAAGCATTTCAGAGAACAAATTAATATTTAATATCTGGAACTCAAACGTTTGCACTGAAGCTTGCCAATTCTCTCGTATCAGACAAGACTTGCCTTGGGAGGCAGACGGCACACCATGCTTGTGCGAGGTGAAGTTGCTTATTGCCAAAACCTAGGTGGTACAGAGGCCAACTCATTTGTGTTGGTGAGATCGGTGTGGTAACATGGGCATGTCACAGAATTCCTTGGTTGTGATATAAGTGGGTATGTCCGAATTGCGTTCGCCTTAAATTCACATGTTGAAATCCTAATCCCCAGTTCTTCAGAATACAGCTGTATTTGGAGACAGGGTCTTTAAGAGGTGATTGAGTTAAAATGAGGTCATTGGGATGGGCCCCAGGCCAATATGGCTGGTGTCCTTATAATAAGAGATTAGGACACAGACACACACACACACAGGGAAGACCACGTGAAGACACAGGGAGAAGATGGCCATCTGCAAGCCAAGGAGAGAGGCCTCAGAAGAAATCAACCCTGCCGACACTTTGATCTGGGACTTCCAGCCTCCAGAACTGTGAGGAAATAATAAATTTCTGTTGTTTAAGCCACCCAGTCTCTGGTACTTTGTTATGGCGGCCCCAGGAAACTGATATATAAGCCCAGTCATTGATGCCTTGATCACCTCACTTGAGGCTGAGAATCATATTAGTTTCGTATTTGTATATCCTTTTACCTCAGTGACTCAATGAGTGAGGCTGCCCCTCGGGTAACAGAAGAGCTGGGATTTTCAAACAGAGGTCAGGCATGGGGCACCAGAGAAGGGTCAGGAGGTAAAAAATCTAGGTAGTCAAGGCACAGGGTAAGGGGGCAGGAAGGTGTCAAGAGTCAAAGTAGACGGAAGGGCCATAATCCAGGGGCGGGAGCTGGGGAGACTAATGAAAGACTCTCCCCCATGTTAAATTTGGACCCCAAAGGATTATACTCTGATGGAAAGTAGGAACCAAAGGTACTCTTCTCCAGGGTTAACAAGAGCAGTGGAAGTAAAAGAAGAAAAACTTGTCACTGAGAATTGTGGCCATGGGCCTGTCCTCACATAGAATTGTAGCCTGAATTTGCATTGCCTGGGTTGTCAAAGAAATATCAAGCTGTGAACTTGATCGAAGGTGGTCTTGGACTGGTAACGCCTCTAAGCACTTGGCAGAAATGTACACAAATCCTTCTGGAAGAAACTACCTTCATCCTCAGCCTAAAAATTTCCCACAAGTGATTATTTTATCACAACAAGTTGTACACTCCTATCTTAGTTTAAAGAAAAATAGAGAAATATTTGAAGAACACATGAAACAAATTTGACCTAATAGATTATATATGAAATATTAACATCCACAACTTTAGAATGTATATTCTTTTCATGCACATATGGAATATTTTAAAACTTTGACAACACCTTGGGCCCAAAGCAAGTCTAAACACATTTTCAAAGTATTGCAGTCAGCTCAAGGCAGTAAGTAGAAATCAACAGGAGGGATTTCCCTGGTGGTCCAGTGGGTAAGACTTCGCTCCCAATGCAGGGTGCCCAGATTCGATCCCTGGTCGGGGAACTAGATCCCTCATGCGTGCCACAACTAAGAAGTCTGCATGCCGCAACGAAAGATCCCGCGTGCCACGATGAAGACCTGGTGCCGTCTAAATAAATAAATGTTTTTAAAAATTAATAGGGAAGATACAACTAACACAGCCCCATGTGTATGGCTTTTATAGTTTTTCATCACTTAACTTTAAAACGTAGAGATGAAGATATGGCACAATTTTTACATTCTTTTGGAATTTCTTCATTTTCCATTGAGTTACAACATGGATATAATAATGTATAAAGTACAATCATCTTTGGTGTATGGCTTTTATTTTTAGAGTTAACGTACAGTAAAATTGATTCTTTGGGTGTATAGTTCTATCAATTTTATACCATTTATAAATTTATATAGCTACCACCACAATCAAAATATGGAATTGTTCTATCACCCTACCTCTAATCCCTGGCAATCACTGATCCCTTCTCCATTATTAGTTCTAGTTTTGTCTTTTCAAGAATGTCGTTAAAATGTCATAAAAATCATACACAGCATAACCTTTGGAGACTGGCTTTTTTCATTCAGCATAAATCCCTCCAGATCCATCTAAATTGTTGTGTATATCGATAGTTGATTCTTTTGCATTGCTGAGTGGTGTTCCATGGTACGGATGTACCACAGTTTTTAAAAAGTATTTGCTCGTCGAAAGACACCTGAGTTTTGTTTCAAGTTTGGGCAGTTATTAATAGAGTGACTCTAAACATTCATATACAAGTTTTTATTTGGTATACATTTTCATTTCTCTGAGCTAAATGCCCGTGAATAATACAGTTAGCTGTTTAATTACTGGGTTGTATGTCTCATGTATGTTTAATTTCATGAGAAACTGTCAAACTGATTTCTAGAGTGGCTGTAACATTTTAAATTCCCACCAGCAATGTTTGAGTGATCCAATTGTTCTGCATCCTTGCCAGCACTTGGAATTTTCAGTATGCTTTTTTTTTTTTTTTTGGCGGTACGCGGGCCTCTCACTGCTGCGGCCTCTCCGGTTGCGGAGCCCAGGCTCCGGACGCGCAGGCTTAGCGGCCTCGGCTCACGGGCCCAGCCGCTCCATGGCATGTGGGATCTTCCCGGACCGGGGAACGAACCCGTGTCCCCTGCCTCGGCAGGCGGACTCTCAACCACTGCGCCACCAGGGAAGCCCTCGATATGCTTTTGAAAAACATTTTATTTTGAAATAATTTGGGACTAATAAAAGAGTTGCAAAAATAGTGCAGAAATTTTTCATATATCCTTCCCCAAGCTTCTCCTAATGTTAACATCTCACAAACCATGATACATTTATCAAAGTTAAGACATTAACAGCAACGTGATACTCTTGACTACTGACTTTTGTTTGGACTTCACCAATTTTCCCAGTAATGTTCTTTTTCTGTTTCAGGATCCAGTCCAGGACAGCACATTGCATTTAGTTGGTCACGTCTTCTTATTCTCCTATAATCTGGACAGTTCCTCAGTCTTTCCACATTTCATCTTGACAGTTTTGCAGAATGCTAGTCAGTTATTTGGTGGAATGTCTTTCAGTGTGAGTTTGCCTTATGTTTTCTCATGATGAGACTGCTGTTACAGATTTCTCATCACATCATATTAGGGGGTCCATGATGTCAACTGACTTATTCCTCATCATATTAAACTTGATCACTTGTTGCAGGTGGTATCTGCCAGATTCCTCCTTTGTAAAGTTACTATGTTTCGCTTACAAGCCAGTCATTCAGCCAGCTCACACTCAAGAAGAGAGGTATTAAGCTCCACCTTCTGGATGCAGGAGTATCAAAAAACTTGTGGACATATGTTAAGGCCATTACAGTAGTTAATAAATATTTGGGAGGAGATACCCTGGGCAAGCTATGTAACTATTCTGTTTCTGCTTAAAATTTTGCCCACTAATTTTAGCATTCATCGGTGGATCTAACCTGCAGCAGTTACTGCTGTGGTGTTCTGATGGTGATTTTCTATTTCCCTCATTCCTTCTACATTTATTATTGATAATTCTCCCGTAAGGAAGATCTCTCCCTTCTTCCTTATTTATTTATTTATTTATTCAATCATTTATTTGGATCAGTGTGGACCCATGGATAATTAGTTCATTATTTGGGCTATACTCCAATACTATTATTATATAGTATAGTTATTTACTTTGTTGCTCACATTATTCTCGCTTCGGCGATTGAGAACACTTTCAAGTTGGCTCCTGTGTCCTTTTGACATGTTCTTATCCTTTTTCTTGCATTTTCCCTGCCCCAGCCCTAGAACTGTCATTTCCCCAGGAAGCACTGGCTCTTTTGATTTGAGAATGATATTTGTAAACTATAATGTGGGTTGGGGTGTGCTCATTGCTGTCGGAGTTTCACTGCTTCTAGGCCCCCTCAGCAGATGGACTTAGGATAGGAGATAAACATATTTATTAATATTCATATATATGTATACGTGTGTATACTAACCCATACATGTACGTCTGTATCCATCTGTATGTATATACGTGTGTATATATATATACATTTATACATATATAAATGAGTTCACACTGGTGTCTCTGACTCCAGTCTAGCACCTTAAGGTTTATTCCTCTAACTTCCCACGTCGCTTATTTGTAAGTTCTCTCTCTGACTGTGAGAAACCTGACTCTCATCATCCATCCACCATCCATTTACTTATTTGTTCCATCCTAGTGTAGTTTCAGAATTGCTAACCTGTATCCCTGTGAGAAACAAATTTATCGACTGGAGTACATAGTTTATATACAGTTTTGTTTGTCTTTAGCCTTACAGCATCTATGCAAAATATTGTTTTCCCAAGTCACTTAGGTCAGCTACTTTTCCCCCCACTCCTTTCAGCAAGGTTACGTTACACATGTGTAATACATGTGTAATACAGTTAGATTCATCTGCCATGATCTGCTTTCCACCCTAGTTTCTCCTGAAATCCTTTTTGATATTTTTAATTGGCATACACTCTTTGTGGTATACAGTTCTATGGATTTTGAAAGATGCACTCATGTATCCACCACCATTGTACCATAGAGAACATCCCGTCGCCCTAAAAATTCCCTTGTACAGCTCCGTCTGTACTCAGTCACTCCTCCTACGCCATCCCCTGACAATCACTGATATGTTTTCCATATCTAAATTTTTGCCTTTTCTAGAATATCATATAAATGGAATCATACAACATGTAGTCTTTCTGACTTTTTTTCACTTTGCAAAGTACATTTATGATTCATCCATGTTGTTGTGTGGATTAATAGCTCACTCATTTTTATCACTGAATAATATTGCATTGGATGGATAGACCACAGTTTGTTTATACATTCACCTATCGAGTGATACGTTTTTTTTTACTTCCAGCTTGTGGCAATTATGAATAAAGTTGCTATAAACATCCACATACTCTCCAATAAAGATGTTAAAAAAGATAGCATCAAAGAAAAAGGAAAGAAAAAAACCATCCACATACAGGTTTTGGCGTATACGAAAGTTTTCAATTCACTTGAGTAAATATGTAGGAGTGACATTGTTGGTTGTATGGCAAGTGTATTTTTAAATTTATCAGAAACTAACAAACCGTCTTGCAGAGTGACTGTAACATTTTACTTTCCCAACAGCGATGAAGGAGAATTGTTACTGCACATCCCTTCCACATCAATCGTTGTCTTTTTTTTTTTAATTTTAGCAATTCTAAATAGGTGTGTAATGATTCTCACCGAGGTTTGAATTTGTATCTGCCTAATGGCTGATGCACATCTTTTCATGTGTTTATTTGCTTATATCCTCTTTGGTAAAGTTTCAGTCCAAGCATCTTGCCTATTTTTTAGTTGGATAGTTGTTTTCCTACTGTAGAGTTTTGAGAGTTGCTTACATATTCTGGATTCAAGTTATTTGTTGAATATGTGGTTTACAGATATTTTCTCCCAATCTGTTGTTTGTCTTTTTATTTTACTGACAGTGTTTTTGACAGAGCAAAAGGTTTTCATTTTGACAAAGTCCAATTTATTATTTTTGCCATGTTTGAGAGCTCGTCTCCTAACCCCATGTCATGCAGATTTTCTCCTAAGTTATCTATGAAAAGTTTTATGTTCTTACGTTATACATTTAAATTTATTATCCATTTTGAGCTAAGCTTACATAAGATATGAGATTTAGATTGAGAGTTATGTGGGGTGTTTTTGTTTTTTTGTTTGTTTGGTTTTTGCCTCTGGATGTCCAGTTGCTCCAGCACCATTTGTTGAAAAGACTACCCTTCTTCCATTGAATGTTCGTGTTCCTTTGTTAAAAGTCAGTTGGTCAGGGCTTCCCTGGTGGCGCAGTGGTTGAGAGTCCACCTGCGGATGCAGGGGACACGGGTTCGTGCCCCGGTCAGGGAAGATCCCACATGCCGCGGAGTGGCTGGGCCCGTGAGCCACGGCCGCTGAGCCTGCGCGATTGGTCATACTTGTGGGGGTCTATTTCTGGGTTCTCTATTCTGTTCCACTGGTCTGTGTGTTTATCCCTCTGCCATTACCATGCTGTCTTGAGTACTGTAGCTATACAGTAAGTCTTAAAATCAGGTGGAATGATTCCTCCACTTTATTCTTCTTTTTCAGAATTGCTTTGACTATTCAAGTTCCTTTATCTTTCCATATATATTTTAAAATCCTCTTTTCTATATCTACAAAATGAGCATGCTGGGATTTTGATATGAATTGTGTTAAACCTGTATATGGATTTGGGGACCATTGACATCTTTACTATGTAGAGCCTTCCAATTCATGAACATAGTGTGTCTCTCCCTTCATTTAGGTTTTTTTGATTTCTTTCATCATCATTGTTTACTTTTCAGAATATAGATTCTGTGCATTTTTTAACTGGATTTATACCTAAGTATAAAAGAGAGTAGGGTAACAGTGTTACAATTTCAGGTAGGGTAGTCAAGGTGATATTTGAGAAAAGACTTGAAACACATGAGGGAGTTAGTCATGCCAATATCTGGGAGAAGATCATGCCCAGTAGTGCAAAAGTTTACCAGTGCAGAACCTCTGAGGCGGGAGCATTTTTAGCCTTGAGGATACCAAGGAGGCTAGGTGAGCGGATAGGACGAATGAAAGAGAGAGTAGCAGGAGGGGCAGCCAAAGAGAGAATGGGAGGGCAGGGCTGCATAGGACCTTCTAGTTCACGCCTCATGTAAGACTTTGGCTTTTTTTTTAAACATCTTTATTGGAGTATAATTGCTTTACAATGGTGTGTTAGTTCTGCTTTATAGCAAAGTGAATCAGCTATACATATACATGTATCCCCACATCTCTTCCCTATTGTGTCAAGACTTTGACTTTTATCCCGAGTGAAACGTGAGCTCCTGGAGGAGAGGAGGGCCATGATCTGACTTTGATTTTAAGAGAAGCCCTGTGGCAGCTCTGTTGAGAATGGACTGTAAGTGATCAAGAATGGAAGAAGCGAAACTAGTTTAGGAGGCTACTGTGCTAAACCAGAAGTGGTTAGACTCTGAAGAGTTTGTTCATTCAACAAAGAAGCATTGACTGATGGTGGAGCCTGCAAGAAGTTATCAATATTGCTACCAAAACTCAGGCAATGATCTGGTAAGTGACAACTGTGAAACCAAATTTGGGGAGGAAAAATACGTTACAACAGCGTGAATAAACCATCTAATTACAAGTATTAAGACCTAATTAGTATTCAGTTTATCACACCTAAGGTGCAAACAGCAGCGTGTGGGAAGCCTGGCATGCTGTCGGACCCAGCCTCTTTGCTTGGATTAACAGCAGAGTCTCTATTGTCTACAATGGGTGTCCACAGAAATATGTGTGGCATGTCTACCAGCTTCGCAAAATTATAAGGACTCAGTATGAGAAATTAGGCAACTGATTTGGCCAAAGTAGTACTATGCCATTGGTTTATTCCTTAAGAAAAGGAAAACTTGAATTAAACTGAGGCAATCCTGTTAATCGGAAAAGAGAAGCAGAATTTTACTTAGCTTTGTTTCTGCTATTCAGCCGATGATATCTGATCCCAAATCATACCTCTGGTTTTTGATGTGTGCATTAATAAATGCTTGTCATGGGGCCTGATATAATTAAATGGATTTTCAAATGTTTTTCGAGGTACATTGCCCCTCCATCCTCAGAGTACTATGACCATTATACCGTAGATCCTCATTAGGCAAAGGCTTACAAATCTTCAGTGACTGCATAAGGATGGATTATAAAATTGAATCAGGGTTTTTAATGTTGAAACTTACGAGCTGTAATTTTATTAGGGCATATTTTTCCTCCTCCTACTGCACATATCTGCAAATAGCATATACTCTTCGTATAATCCCAGTACTAGTTATAGACTATTTACTTCTTTTAAAAAGTAATTTAGGGCTTCCGTGGTGGCGCAGTGGTTGAGAGTCCGTCTGCCGATGCAGGGGACGCGGGTTCGTGCCCCGGTCCGGGAGGATCCCACATGCAGCGGAGCGGCTGGGCCCGTGAGCCATGGCCGCTGAGCCTGCGCGTCTGGAGCCTGTGCTCCGCAACGGGAGAGGCCACAACAGTGAGAGGCCCGCGTACCGCAAAAAAAAAAAACACAAAATAATAATAATAGCTAATAATTACTTATTGCGTAGTATGTACAAGATAATGTGTTAAGCGTTAGGACGTTTAATTCTCATAACAACTTTATTAGGGAAATTTCGTCATCCACATTTTACAGATGAAAAACTGAATATTCAGAGAGGTCAAGGGACTTGCCCTGGGCCACACAGCCAGTCAATAGCAGAGAGAGGATTCAAATCTGAATCTGTCTTACCGCAGAAGCTCAAGCTTTTGATCTTTACATATTCCGTAGCAGTCTGTGAATACAGAGCTATAGTTGTAATATTAGGCTTAAAGCTCATCTTGCAAGTCTGTGGCGAGGGTAGGGAGTTCTGGTGCGTAAGTAGCAGAGCTGGTGTTAGTTCACTGTTAACTTTTGTTTTTGGCTGTGCCACGCGGCTTGCGGGATCTTAGTTCCCGACCAGGGATTGAACCCGGGCCCTCGCAGTGAAGGCATGGAGTCCTAACCACTGGACCACCAGGGAATTCTTAGTTCATTATTAATTCTTCTTCTATTTTCACCCTCAGTATAATTATCCAGGACCTGCTAGGGCATCATTTCCACTCCCACCCCCCATTACTGGATTTCATCCTTCACAGAAAAGTTCTTTCTGGATTCCAAAATGTGAAATATATCATAGGATAAACAAATTCATCCTGATATGCGAATAAGAGAGGGCTAGAGCACATATGACTCGGCATCTTGTTTCCCCTCTCTGGTAACGTGTTATCTAATGGGAGACTTCTGGATTCATGCCTCCGTGTTAGATATCTCACCTTGAACAGTGACTAAATTGGTGAGGGTTTAGGTGAGGGAAACTCCCCAGCAAGCAGGTGGAGGAGATATGCTGCATCAGATATGACCTTGGGAGCCTTCACTGACTGAAGCTCTTCGTAGAGCTAAATCTATAGATGCCTGATGAAGGTCATCAGTTAAGAATTTGTATATCACATCCACTTTGCATAAGACCATACGCTTTACGTGCAGAGTTTGGGCAATATTTTCATCTGTGGTAAAGCCACTGATCGAGCCACTTAACCAGGTCAATCAGGTTCTTTGGTTTCCTAACACAAAAAATTATACTGAATAATAGTGCTAGCTTGTTGGTTACAGTATAAAAGATAAGATGCTCTGTGTGTGTGTGTGTGTGTGTGTGTGTGTGTGTGTGTGTGTTTGTGTGTTTAAATACATTTCAGATACCATGATAACCAGATTACTATCATGAAATTCTAGGGTATATTGGCTGTAAAGTGATGTACTAAACAGTGCTTTCCAATTTTCAGTTGTAATGTGTGAGATAGATAAAGTACATACTTTTATCAACAGCTGTACACAATGCAAATCTGTTGGAATAGCAATAAGAAGTATGTGGTGTTAATGAACTCTTTAAAGGAAAGAATAGGCGTTGGGGACTCTCTCACCAAAGATCTGTTTCAGAAGGTTAAAGTTTAGTTTTGCAATTGACTCCATGTGGAGAACTCTTTTCCAGGAATGGTTTTCATGTTATTCCAAAGTGAGCAAAGTGGGGAATGTAGAAACTAGGGTTCTAAAGTAGCAGAGCAATGTAAAAATGATAAATCAACAGGAGTAGGTGGAATTAATTTAGCAAACAACGAATACTGTAGCTTGAAGGTCCAGTCTGCACAGCGGATGTCTCTAGATAGTTTATTATGAATAAACGCTATAACATAATTAAAGCTTCCCCCTAGTGTTTTTGAAAAACGACGTGGTTACGCATTTTGGGTATCCATCCAGAATAGATTAGTATTAGAACTCCTTTCTTAAACAGAAGAGCCAAAATAATTTTTGTTCAATCGGACACTGACTTTGTTCCGTAAGGCAAGCCAAAGCATCTGTATTAATCTCCTAGGGTTGCCGTAGCAAATCGCTGCAACCTTGGTGGCTTAAAACAATAGAGATTTATTGTCTCACGTACTAGAACTAGAAGTCTGAAATCAAGGTGTCGGCAGGGCCGCGCTCCTCTGAAGCCTTTAGCGGGGGGATCCTTCCTTCCTCTTCCAGCTGTTGGTGTTGCCAGCAATCCTTGGTATTCCTTGGCTTGGAGATGCATCACTCTGATCTCTGCCTCTGTCATCACATGGCCTTTTCCTCTGTGTGTCTGTGTTTCTGTGCCTGCATTTCCACTCTCATAACGATACCAGTCATTGGATTTAGGGCCCACCCTATTCCACTGTGACCTCTTCTTAACCTGATTACATCTGCAAAGACCCCATTTCCAAATAAGGTCACATTCATAGATCCTGGGGCTTAGGACTTCAACATACCTTTTCAGGAGATACAGTTCAGTCTACAACAGTGTCCTATAAAAGCACTATATTTTTGAAAACCTCTTTATTAAAGAGATGCCAACCAACCGCACTTCAACGATGGGATATCTGCAGGACAGACTTCAGAAACTTGAAGGAGAAATTAACAAAGGGCAAAACCAAGAACTTGGTGGAGAGAGTGGGTGATATCTTCTGAGTGACCACACATCCCATCCCCGAGCTTCATCTGATCCCATTTCTCACACCATCCCTGGTTAAGAGCACTGGCTCTAGAGTCTAACTATTTAAGTTCAAATTTCAGCACCCCCCTACCTGCTAACTGGCTGTGCCCCTCAGTGCCAAGTACCAGGCAAATTGGAGAGGCTGGCACAATTTCTTTAGTTGAGTTTCTTATAAATGAAGTTGTTTAGTGAATTCCATCCTTTGGTATCAAACTCACTGCCACAACCCTGTTATCTTTGGGATACTTTCCTTTTTTATGCTTTTATCAAAAGAAAAATACACTACTTGATGCATTACATTCTTTTATTCATATATGACTGGATGTCTAACTCTCCATTCTAAACCTACCGTTCAGCGTGGGGTCCGGCCCATTGACCTTTACAGTCTTGTGGAAATCAGCATAAAAATATTTTCTGGGAGTTCTTTTTTTCTAAGTATTCTTTTTGACAAGTGCTGGGTATTCTAACTGATCTTCGGCTTAAACCCTGGCAGGCTTATCTTTTATGTCCTCCTTTGCTGTTGTGGATGCGTTAGGGTAATTATTCTGAAAAGAATGTCAAAACACAGCAAATGGTTTAGAATAACTCTGTTTATATCCCTTAGCGTGAGAGGGGGAAAGGTCTTGGGAGAGAATTAATAATGTCCTATAGCTGCTTGCAGGGGACATCAAACAAATTGATAGTGATCTTGTTTTTACTGCAAGATAGTACTAAATTCATAAAGATAAACTAAAGCTGCAGAGGCAGAGGCTCAGACCAGATGTAGGGGGTGTTCTGTGTGGGTCTGGGCTGTTCATTAGTGTAAGATGGGAATTCAGAGACAAGATGGGTGGTCAGTAGACTCATTGGAAAAATGTATTTATGGTTGAGAATTTATAGTCAGCAGTGGAGTATATTTGCTTTTGTCTACATTGTGAAATTATTCTGAACAATTTTGAAAATCACTGGTCTCCATCTGCATCTCAAGGGAATGCTTCCAAGCCACTCTGAAGGGAGTTTTATCTCATTCTCCTCCCAGGTCACTGAGGATTAATGGGACAAATCATCACTCCATGTCACCAGTGTGTGTATCAGAAAAGAGGAAGCCGCCCTTTAATAAAATAAGAAGGCACCAATATTTTCTCAGAAGGAATCACAATTTTCATTTTTAATGTGTTCTCATAAAGTCGCAGAAGATTCAGGGCTTTCTTCACTTCTCTCACGTCAGTCAGGGTCCTTGAGTATTATTTCCAGGGCTTTGGTGGAGCCCTTCTCCGCCTCCTGGCCTCCCAAAGAACCCAACCTTCAGCCAGGAACCCTATTTTTGAAGGACAAAGTGCAATGAAGGCTTGACCTCTATGTACCCGCAGTAGATATTGTAGGAGGGCAACGGTTCTCATTTCCAAACAAAACTTGCCCCTGGATGGGGGCGGGGCAACAGTTTCCAGAGACCCGGGTAGGGAGGCAGGTGACCACGCTTCCCCATCCAGCTGTCTCAGCAGCGCCCTGTGTGACCACGAGCAGGCAGGCGCCCGTTTCCCACCTACAACAAGAACAGGTTTGACTAAATGAAGTAGGAGCTTTCTTGCTCTAAACTTGAGGTGCAGCTGGTGTCCCCGTGTGGCTTCTTACGTCCTTTTCTGGGGCCAGGCTCTGTCCCACACTTCTTCAGCACACGTTTCTATTTCCTCCCCTCCTCTGCTCCTTCCCTTTCTCTTCCCTTTGCTGCTTCTCCTGGTTTTCCTGACCACTCTTCTTCCCTTACCCCTCACCCTACATTTGGAACACGTCAGTTCCCTTCAGGCTCTGTTTAATGTTCACGTGGCATTTTGCTCTAACAAGGCTGTTGACCTCTGTTCTCCGGACAGTGCAGACTTTCAGTTTCAGATAAAAAGTTCAGATATATTCACGATTCTCCGAATACCACCAGAAAGCTACTGCCGTAGCCCAGTTCTCAACCTGGCACTCGGGGCCCCTTTCACAAGGCCGCAGACATTATATCTCCAGTCGCCAGTCTCCCCAACCTCATTGCCCACCCTCGGCCCGACTCAGGGAGTTTCCCAGGCCTGGAGAGACAGGGCGATTGTATGGGATTCTTCTCTGAAACCAAGAGTGCAAATGTTGCTTGGCCTGGAAGCTCCAGGGGCCTGTCCACCTCAGGAGGCACTTGGACAGGTGACTACAAGGTGGGTGTCTCTACAAGCTGGCCCTTGCAGCCTTGGTGGTGCCAGTACTGTGGACAGCTTGCTATCATCTCTCTCTCTCTCTCTCAGTCGCCAGGCAAATAGAATTCTGATTTGTTTCATCATTTGCGCAGCAGATTTTTGTTGACTTTTAGGTTTCCAGCAATCAAAAACACCCTCTCCCCTCTGATCCGGGACATTGGGACATGGATAACAGCTAACATGCATTTTCTGAGCACATCACCACTCCATGCGGTAGATGCTCTGATTATCAGCCCTGTTCTGCAGCAGAGGAATTTGAGGCATGGAGAAGTAATGCAGTGTGACCAAGCACATAGCTGAGCCACAGGCTGAACTGGGCGTCAAGCCCAGGTAGCAAGGGCAAAACACCATCAAACCAGTCTCACTTTCGCTTTCTCATAGTTCCACAGTGGCCAGTGGCGGGACTGGAATAAGAACACGTGTCTCTTTGGGGCCAGAGACCATGTCCTCAGCTACCACGTCCTGCTGGGGCATGGTGGAGAGAGGAAGGGTCTCACCATGCCCTACCATCTTTCTTGTGATTCTGTTGCTGTGATAAGTGAAGTGTGGGGAAAATCCACCCAGTACAGCCAAAAGTTGTAGACTGCTTAGGCTCTGGAGCGTCACTCTGTAAAGGAGAAACCCCACACTAAATGCCAAACCAAAATGGCGGGGACATCGTGATACCTAAACCCTGCACTTGAGGCAGAAACTAATACGGGGTTAAAAAAGACTCAGTCAAATAGACTTTTCGCATTCACACAATAAACTATCAAATAAACTTGGCAATTGTCATAATATTTGGTTTCATTGAGAACACAGACTGTTAGCAACAGAGAATAACTTAATCTGTTAATTAAATGCAAAATTCAGTTCTCATAAAAACATAATAATTAGCCTTTTCTTACCTTAGTGTATCTGCGTCAGCAAATACGGGAATCTCTCAAGAAGGGAAGGAAGGGGGTTCTTACGTCTGCGGCGCTTACCATGGCTTTGCCACTGTAGCTTTGCAAGGTCAGCACTCAGAAGACTGATTTTTCCTTCTAGATGCTTTTCTTGCAATTAGGGTATGCTACTGTCTGGCGACAGTCGATGACTCAGTTAAATTCACGTTGCTTGATCTACGAAAGATTCGTATTTCATCAGCAGGAGTCTTGCTGTGGATCTCTACTGCTTTAGACCCAACCAACCTCTGCCTGCACCCTGAAATATTCCCATGCATCCGGGGAATCGGAAAGGCCTACCTTCACAATTGGACCCTTCCACTTATTTAGCTGCAGGGCCAAAGGTGGGCCATTTACTTGACATCTTGAAGCCTCCTCCCCTTGTCTGTAGGTAATTATATGTGTGTCTTGTAGTACCATTGTTGTGAAGAGAAGCGAGATAGTATGAATGAGGGCCTTGGCTTGGAGCTGTGGGAGCACAGTGGTGGCCCCGTGTTCCCATCACTTAACTACTTGTGTTTTTCCACAAAATCGAGGCTCTCTCTTGTCCCTCTAAAGGTCTTATAGTCCCCTTCGCTCAGCCAGGAACGCAAACTGCTCTGCCCGTCACTTTCTCCTGGCTCACCCCTCCGTGTTCTCTAGGTGTGCATTCAGGTGCCGCCGTCCTTAAGAAGTCTTCCTTGTCGTTAATTGGGTAAAGCGTGATAGCAGTTATGTTAGAAGAAAGTCCTTATAGTTAAAGAAGCGTAATACAGTTTTATTTATAGGTGAAATGACATAATGTCTGTGATTTGCTTTGAAATACTTCAGGGAAAAAATGAGGGGAAGGGAATGGGTAAAAGAAGGTTGCAAGATACTGATAACTTTTTAAAAAATTTATTTTTTGTCATCTGTTCTTTTTTTTTTTAATTGAAGTCTAGTTGATTTACAATGTTGTGATAGTTTCAGGTGTACAGCAAAGTGATTCAGCTATACATGTACCTATATCCACTCTTTTTCAGATTCTTTTCCCTTATAGGCTATTACAGAGTATTGAATAGAGTTCCCTGTGCTATACGGAAGGTCCTTGTTGGTGATCTATTTTATATATAGTAGTGTGTGTATGTTAATCCCAGACTCCTAAGATGTTGATAACTGTCGAGCGTGGGATATGGGTACCCAGGTTTAATATACGTTTCTCTTTATTTTGGGGTGTCTTTGAAATTTTCCATGAAAATGAACAAATCGTCCTTGAACTCCCTCCCCAAGCTGATTTAGGTGTCCTTCCCAGATACTCCTTAATAGCACGATGACATCGTCCCCGATGCTCTCCTAATTACCTGTTTCCTGGACTGTCTCCACTATTAGACCATGAACTCCTTCAAAGCAGAGACCTGCATATTGTTCATTATCTATCATCGTACCTGGCACGAGACATGAAAATGTAAAAGGATCACTTGGGAACAAATTATTTGTTGAATTGTATACACATTTTGCCTCTTTCATGTCTTGAAGCTTCCTACTCCAAGGAGCTTGTTTTCAGAACCATCCTAGAGCGATCTCAGGTGCTGATAAATCCTCTCCTGCTTCAGCCACTGGCTCTTAGAATTAATTAAAGAGAAAAGCCATTATAACACATCCTATGTTAGGAATCGAAAATGCTCCATCATTAGTTTTCTTTAAGTAGAAGGAGGTGATTTTCCACTTTGCTCAAAGAATGAAACATCCATCCACCTTCTCCTGACAGCTTTAAGCTACAGCTTTGATTTAACAAATGTGTACAGAACACGTCGTTAACAGTTCCCCAGCAATGTCTGTGGTCTCCTAAACCATATTTTCTAGGTACTGACTGTAAATTTAAGGCATATTTATGACAGTGTCAGTGATGCTGCCTATGGGTCTCCCAAACATCCACTTGCCTGGCTCTTTTAGATTATGTATAAAAGTAAAAACATGTATTGAGAATACATAGTGTGTTTCTGAAGATCCAAATCTTGATGTTAGGATCCATTCCATTTAGTTGTCAAAACTCTATAGCACTGTTCTGCCCATCTTGAAGCACGGAGGCCTTTCGTTATCACATAATTAGAAGCAAGTTGGTCAGTCATTCAACAAATATCTTTAAGCTCTTACCGCGTGTGCCAGGCCCTGTTCTAGGCACCGTGAAAACAGCAAAGAACCAACCACACAAATACCTCTGCCCTTGTGGAGCTTCCATTTTAGAGAGTCGCATCTTAGAGTTACATACAACCGGTATCGGGGTTTCCCTGGTGGCGCAGTGGTTGGGAGTCCGCCTGCCGATGCAGGGGACGCAGGTTCGTGCCCCGGTCCGGGAAGATCCCACATGCCGCGGAGCGGCTGGGCCCGTGAGCCATGGCCGCTGAGCCTGCGCGTCCGAAGCCTGTGCTCCGCAACGGGAGAGGCCACAGCAGTGAGAGGCCCGCGTACCGCAAAACAACAACAAAAAACCACAAACAAACAACTGGTATCAGAAGTTCTAGTTGGAGGCTCTCAGTGAGAGTTGTTCATTCTTTTTTATTCTCTCTCTCTCTCTCTCTCTTTTTTCTTTCTTTTTTTGACCACGCTGCGCAGCTTGTGGGATCTTAGTTCCCAGACCAGGGACCAAATGTGGCCCCGGCAGTGAAAGCACCGAGTCCTAACCACCGGACCACCAGGGAAGTCCCCAAGTTGTTCATTCATTCACTACACTCCTCACTTCTCACCTGCTAGTTGAGGACCTTGTCATCATCATTCTGTCTCCCTCCTGCATCGTCAATTTTCTTTTCACTACTGGATCGTTTTCATCAACACCCACATGCCACAATCTCTCCCAATTAAGGAAACACTCTCGACCTCACATTCCTCTCTAGTTGCCACTGTTTCTTTGTCCCTCTATACAGTAAAAACAGTAAAAACTCCCGAAAAAAGTTGCCTATGCTCACTGTCTCCATTTTTTTTAATGTTCAAAAAAATATTTATTTATAAAGAGTACAATGGGATAAGTTTATGCTGAGAAATGCAGCAGTAAATACAGTGGAAGAAAACAGAGCAACTCTACATCGATACATTGGCACAAACAGGAAGAGCAAACCTACCCGCAGACCTCAATGTCTGCAGGCCGGCTTTGTACACGCTCCTTTCGATACACCACTCAGAAGAGATCTTGTCGGCTTCGGTAAGGATCAGTACGCGTATAATCACAAATGCACACTGATCAGGACTTTATTTAAAAATTAGCAAACAATACTGTAGAAACATTGATATATAAATTTCTAAAACGCTGCCTCTTAAATTTAGTTGGCAAAGACCACATTTAGCTATAAGCCTGAGTTTAGTCTTCCATGGAGAAACCAGATACTAAACTGTAAAAAAAGAAAAAGCTTCCTATTGTTTGAAAATACCAGTTTAAGTAGAGGATTGGGCTTCACTTCTCTCCTCCTGAGTGGTCGCGTTCTCTCCTCTCATTCTCCCTGGAACCCAGTTATATCAGCCGTTCCGCTCCATACAAATGGCTTTTCTCAAGGTCCCTTATGACCTTTTACTGTGTTAAGCCCACTCCAAGTCCTTATTTTGATTGACCCGTCAGAAGCATTTGACTCAGTTGATCGGTTTCTTCTCTCTGAAACACACTGAGGACACCACACTCTCCTGAGCTTTCTCTTCCCTCACTAGCCATTCCTCTCCGTCTCCTTTGCCGGTTCATCGTCTTCTCCCCATCCTTTATCTTTACTCCATCTACAGTCACCCCCGTGCTGCTCTCATCAAATCTCATGGCCCTGAATATCATCTACGTGCCAATCACTCCCCAATGCCTCTCTCTAGCCTAGACCTCTCCCCCAAACTCGACACAGACTTCCACCTGAAGGCGTACCATCCGTCCTTTGGCGTCTAGTAGACATCTTCAGCATCACAGAACCCCTACTGACCTCCTAATCCTTCACTCCGCAGATATGCTCCTTCTGGAGTGTCCTCCATCTCTATAAATGGGAATTCTGTCCTCCCATTTTCCCAGTCAAAAAACCTCAAGTCCTGTTCAGTTCTCTTTCCCTTGCCCGTGTGTGATCTTCTGGCAAATCCTTTCAACGTTCCCTTCAAAGTATACCTAGAACCTGACCATTCTCCTGACCTCTACTGCTCCCGTATTGGTCCAAGTGAGCCTCATCTCTTGCCTGAATTATTATTAATAAAATAGCCTCATAAATGACCCACCTGCCTTTACTCTGCCCTCTACACTCTTTTCTCTTCATAGCAGCCAGAGTGGCTGTGTTAGAATATAAGTCAGATTCTCTCATTCCCCTCGTCAGAGCCCTCCCATGACTTCCTGTCTCATTTACAGTAAAAGTTAAGTTCCTTCACTCACCTCTAAGAGCCCTTACACTTGTCCCTTCTGCCCCGAATACTTTTCCTATCCACCACACTTCCTACCCCCTTCCCTGTTTCATTTTTATCCATAGCCCTTGCCACCATTTAACATACTGCATAGTTTACTTTCTTGTTTACTGTCCACTCCCGTCCCCACCCCCAAACACACACTGAGGAGGTAAACATGAGGAGAGTCAGGGATTTTTGTCTGTTTTATTCATTGCTGAATCCCCAGTGCATGGAACAATGCCGGGCACATAGTAGGCACTCGGTAACTAGTTATCGATTGCCTGAATGAATGAGTGAGCACTTACACTTAGCCAGGCACAGGAGATACAGTAATCATCAAGACATGGCCCTTGTCCCAAGAAGCTCAGTGTAAAGAGGAAAAATAGAAAAAGTGAACAGAATTTCTATTCAATATGTTAATTGCAACACTAGGGATGCGTGCCAAGAGGGCTATGGGACTACATGGTAGACATTCAATAAATGCTTGTTAAATGTTGAATGAAATGATTTCCGGTTAGTTTTATTAATACCAACAGAAATACTTCTCTTGAAACACCTACACCCACCTAGTGACTTTTGTCCTTTTCAGCCCCTGGGGAAGGGCTGGAAGCTAAACAGACCTTGTTGATATAACCCTGTCCAGCTCTTTTCCGCAAAACCTAAAGCATTGATCTTTGTTGCTTGTTAAAATCACAAAGGAAAAATAGAGTTAAAACTGAAAGCAAAAGACAAAAATGCGCCAGGTTAGGTAGTTCCCGAGAGAATTGCAATGAGTCATATTACTCTGCATTAAGATGTAAATCGCGTAGTCCTTGAGTCAATATTTGCTGCTTGTATATTTCTTTTAGCCAAAGGTGAGTTAGTTTGAGGAGGAGAAAAGAGAAAATAACAAAAGCATGAATTGCTGAAATGGAACCTTCCCTGCCCCACCTCCCGCCACCGCTGCTAAAACTGCGCTGAAGCTGTGTCCAGCAACAAAGCCACAGACTGAAAAGTGAAAAACTGAGTCAACCAATTGTTCTGTCCACATGACACATATTCTTTGACTTCTTTCGCCCACTGAACTGACACTGTGTATATGTGGCTTGAAGGTCACAAAACGGGCCAGTGGAGGGGAGGGTATTATGAGAGGCATTTGCTTCCAGATCCTTCTCTGTTTCCCATTGTCTGGCTTTTCCTGGGTGGTGGGAGATTGGGAGTCAACACAAACTGTTCTGCAGCTATCTTGAACTGAGGTTTGCATACTGAGGTCCCAAATACTCCTGTTTTACTTTTCTTTACATCCTGGGAATAGTACACCTTGATCTGTACTAGAAGCAGACAAATGTCACAGGGGCCCTTGGTAGTTGGCACTGTAGAATAGGGATGCCCATCTAAGCAGAGTGCAGGGACTGAAGAAAGAAGAGGACCAAGGCTGGGCTCTTGGGAACTCTGATGTTGAAGGGGCCCGTAAGAGAGAGAGCACGAAGAGAGAAGTCAGAGGAGGTGAAAGAGTGGTCCATTTCACTAGGCAAAGGAACGAAGGATTGATGATGGAGGTGAACGATGTCACATGCCTCTGAAAGGTCAAATAAGTTGAGGACTAGCCAAAGGGAGAAGAAACCTAAATACCCATCAACCGATGAATAGGTAAGAAACAGGTGGTATATCCGTACCATGGAATACTGTTCCGTCTTCAAAAGAAATGAAGTATTGATTCATGCTACAACGTGGCTGAGCCTCAAAGACGTTATGCTAAGTCACAGAAGACCGACCACATGTTGTATGACCCCATTTATACGCAATGTCTAGAACAGGCAAATCCATACAGACAGAAAGCAGATTAGTGGTTGCCAGGAGCTGGGGGGAAGGGGGTATGAGGAGTGACTGCTTCACGGGCACAGGGCCTCTTTTCAGGGTGCTAGAAAATGTGAATGCACTGAATGCCACTGAACTGTACCCTTTAAAATGGTTAATTTTATCTTGTGAATTTCACCTCAATAAAAAAGAATAGAGTCTTCCCTGGTGGCGCAGTGGTTGAGAGCCCGCCTGCTGATTCAGGGGACACGGGTTCGTGCCCCTGTCCGGGAAGATCCCACATGCCGCGGAGCGCCTGGCCCCCTGAGACGTGGCCGCTGAGCCTGCGCGTCCGGAGCCTGTGCTCTGCAACGGGAGAGGCCACAGCAGTGAGAGGCCCGCGTACCGCAAAATAAATAAATAAATAAATAATAAGATGAGGACTGAGATGTGGTCATCGGTTTAAGAAGTCATTAAGACTTCTGTGAGAGCAGCATCAGTGATGCGGTGGGAGCAGAAGCCAGACTCCAGGCAGCTGAGCCAGGACTGGGTGTGCAGAATGGGGATGGAAGGAGTACAGAGAAATCTTTTGAGAAGTAGCAAGATAGCATTAGAGTTGGAGGGTTAATGGAGGGTGTTGTTTCTTGACTGTAAGATGGGGAGACCTGAACCTTTGTATCAAATGCAGAGAAGGTGCCAGTGCAGAGAGAGGGGTTGAGGATACAGAGAGACATTGGCTGCGTGTCGAAGAGTTGGGGATGGGAGCCAGAGCAAAGGCAAAGGGATGGGCCTTAAACAGAAGGCAGGACTATGCCTCGCCTCACATGGGGGGCAGGAAGAAGGGGTGCCGAGGCAGATGGGGATGTGGAGAGGAAGTTGAGGATATCCCCATCTACTGGCATAGTCTCTGTGAGATGGGAAGCAAGGGCAATACGAAGAAGAATGATTAAAGTTGGCCAGTTGACATAGCTCCATATGGTTCCTGGAAGCTAACCAACGTCCTTTCCTATAATCCTTGATGAGGGAACAAAGACTGGTCTCCAGAGTGTTTCATTTGGGTTTATTTCAGTTGTCTTATTGGGCTCATATTTTTTGATCTTATAACTCCTTACACCCCCCCACACACACACATGAATTTAAAGTCTGAATTCCATTTGTCTCATGAGTAAATATAATTGTAATGATAAAAATAACAGTAAGTTCCGTGAGTACTCCAACTGCAATAATCTTAAAGTACAGTGTCTCGGGCATCTAAAGTTCAGTACCTTAGAGAGTTAATTAAGTCAAGTTAATTGGAAAAATCTAATCTCCAGATAGGCAACATGGTTGATTATCTTATTTATGCTTAAATAGAGTAGCGGAGGTCATTACAAGACTTTTTAGAAGAGTATTGATTGATATATAATTTCTTAATTAATTTTGATTGACAACATCTCTTGCTGCTTGAATCCACCCTCCCCCATTTTGAAATCTCCTCAGCAGAATTGATCTGTTGAAATCATGATGATTTAGTGAATGGTGTATTTTTTTTTTTTTTCTGCATTGGGTACCGGACCAGGGCTCGACCCTGTGTCCCTTGCATAGGCAGGCGGATTCTTAACCACTGCGCCACCAGGGAAGTCCTAAATGGTGTATGTGTATAATCTAGTTTTAACGTATTCCAAACCCCTGGTATTAGGCATTTGACTGTGACTCTACAAACCAACAGTATCACACGTATGTATGGCATGCTGCCAAAGGCAGAACTGGGAAGATGGACATTTCTGGGAGCAGTGGAGGTACTGATGGGTGGTTGCAACAGGACTTTTAGTCAACTTTAAGGTCCATAGCTTTGCCCCACTCCCAAGCCACGTCAAGTAAACACACAGTCCAGGTAAAAACAACGAGCTTGCTTGGCAAACGCAATTTCAAGACGAGTCTCCTAACCCCTCTTCCCAGCTAGTCTGCCCTGTAGAAATGCTGGCACCACTTCTAAAAACGGAGCTGGAACAGGCTGCTTTGTCACTGGAAGGTGCTGTACGCAGGAGACAGCATCTGCCTGGAGTCTCTAGAGGGAGTTTGCACTTTGGATCAGAGTTTAGACTAATGTGATCTCCTGGCTGCATTTAATTTTTAATTCGTTATTTCCAGGATTTACAATAAACTTGAACCAGGTGTTGAAATCATTCGAATTTAACAATCTGTGTTTGTGTGCGTGTGTGTGTGTATTTCACCGAGATCTCAGTAGTATGATATTACAACTATTAAGATCTTTGGTCACCTAGATCCCTCTATTTTCTCCAAAATATTCCTTATCATAAAATTTATTTGCTATCTTTCCTTATGACAGTAGCTATTTCTAAAAATATATCCCTAAAATAAGTTCTGAAGGCAAATTAACTTTCTCTTCTGGAATACTCCATATATTAAGGCTAATGATTTCAAAGCATTTATCTGGGACAGGCTTTTGGAGTAAAGGAGCTCATGTGTACTCTAACTCGCTTTGGAGTGCTCACTTCTGCATTTGCAACTTACCTTCACCAAATGTCTGCTATTCCGATGATTTTAGAAGTATAAAATATACAGTCCAAAGGATCAAATTGAAAAGAATGGAGAAAATTGACAATAATACATAAAGCAGCTGTGTTGAAAAAGAAACCTTCAAATGCTCCCCACCTCATCACTGGCACAGCTGTAGGGGAAACTGCTGTAAACGAGCATGTTTTACATTTGGACAGTATAATGAATTTTCCCATAACACTTAAGCAATTAACTAAGCATTGGTGTTTTGCATAGAATTTTGTCCTTGTTATAAGAATTTCTTACATGTTTATATCACTTTAGAGTTTACAACGTGCTTCGATGTATATCGTCTCACTTTAACAAATTACCCAACAGTTTCTCTGTGCCAGGCATTTGAGGCGCTCTGTCCTCTATGTCATTTAGCCCTCATGACAGCCCCAAGCAGTAGGGCCTGTGATCTCAGCTTATAAATGAGCAGACTGAGGTGTGGCTTGGCTAAGCGCCTTGTGCCCGATGATGCACATAGGAGCACGTGACCCGGAGCCCATGCTCTTCCCCGCGATGCTCTGTGGCCTCTGAACCTTGCCTTCGCTTTCTGCCTCTTACTAACCTGTGGTCTCCTTTTGTACAAAAGCTTTTATTGCTAGTCACTGTGGAGAAGGAGTCCTATGAGGAACAAGTGCTAAACACGACAAAAGTAATTACAACAGTAATAACAGCAGTTGTTAGTATTTATTGAGCCCAACTGACTCTCTGGCACTGAGTGGGGCATTTTGATTTCTTATCTCACTGAATCTCCGCATCCTACCTGTGTTGCATGTGGACCTTACTGAGTCCTAGAAGGCTGGCAGAGCTAGTGTCACTCTTCACCTTACCGGTAAGACCACAGGTTCCTTGAGGTTAAAGGACATGTCTAAGGTCATACTGCTTAGTAGGATGGATACTAGAACCTAGGTCTTCTATCTTCATGTCAGATACCCTTACTCTCTGTATACATCTCACAAATGCCGGCGCTTGGCCACTGTGCATCCCAGATGATACTCTATACTCTCTACGTTTGTTCTACCATTTTATTTCTACAGCAGAGGCACCAACACTGTGGCAAAATGAATGACTGTGTTCCTCTTTAGTGTTTCTCTATTCAAATCGCTTTATGCCCCAAGGATAAGCAAGTGATGACCTCTCCGTGCATCTGTGTCTCTTTTTCATTTCACCTTATTCCTGACAACAAATTGAACTTCTGATGGGGATAGATAAAGATTCTGGCCCACTGAGCTGCAAGGCAAGAGTGACTCAGGAGATTGGATATGTTCTCTGGGAAGTCTAGAGAAGTGATCTTAAGGAGGAAGAGTGTGTACTAAGAAAACTGTGGTTTTCTCCAGGAGGAGTGGCGGACTCAGTGCCCCAAAGCGTATTATCCATTTTGTCCAGAGTTCTGCAAGAGCACAGGGGACAAGAGAAATGGGTTCTAGACGGAGATATACCACTTCCTAGCTGTGTGAGCCCTGCTTTAAGCCTAAGTCTCTTCATGGCAAAAAGAGGATATTACACTAAATCGTCTCTAAATGCCTTCCTGCTTCAAAAATAATGATAGCTAAGGTTTGTAGAAGACTTTATAAACCACTTCTATACACCCCATCTCATTTGCTCATCATTCCAAGCCTGAAAGGTGGGTATTTGTTTTTCTCCATTGTGCAGATGAGGAAATGACCAGGGCTCAAGAGCATAAGTGACCGATCCAAGGTCATACAGCTCAGAGTGGTGGAGTTAGTTAGAAACTAAACTCATATCTCTTTGATCTTGAACTCCACCTTTTCACTATCACACATCTACATTTGCTTACTCTGTTTATATGATGGTGCTAAACCGTTCGTCTAGATCTTATTGATTGATGTGACAGTCCCAATAGTTGATTCAGTTGTTTGTATAGATTTTTCTTTTTCTAAATGGCCAACCATTCCCTTAATTTGCTGACTTCCAAGGTAGAACAGAATATGCTGTAATTTTGTGGGAGAATAACCTCTTTAGGTAGCGGCAGTAGAGAAAGTAAATAATCTCCTGACTAGAAGTTCATATTTACAAACATTTCCCTATATTTAGGGCTTCAGCTTCCTCAGAACCCAATACATCCCCCAAAGAATTCCTCGCCTGCAAAGCCAACCAAGAGCTGCTTCCCAACTTATTGAAACCTCTGCTTTCCGCACAAAAGTCTGAGATAGAGACTGTGGCTGATGTGTAGCATATCATTCATACCTGTTACAGAGCCCTGGGGGATGCAGATATAGCTAGAGAAATACCTAGATGGATTTTGGCTGGGTTTCTGTAAGGGAATTCCGTCTTCTCTAAAGCAGAAAACAGACAAGTCACTCCTTTTTATTACTTGGTGGGGACTAACAGGATCTATGGTTTCAAATGACCCCTAGTAAGTCTGACTCCAAAAACATGCACTGATCTCATAGAAGGCAAGCTCTGTGTTTAAGTGTGGAGAAGAAGAAAGATGAACACATAAAGGGAGGTTCCTATTCATAAGGAGCTTGGATCCAAGTGGAGAAGACAAGCAAGTCGTAATTACAAGTTCACACAGGATGGAGTAAGTAATACATGAAAATATGAACAATGAATGGGCAGTGGAAGCCTAGAGTATAGAATAAAGTAAATCTGACTTGGCAAGGTGTGAGGATTGGAATTGATGATCAAGGGATTAAAGAAGGTTTTATAGAGGAAGTGGCTCTGGAATTGTGACTTAATGAAGGGTGTGATCGCAAGAGATGGAGAATGGAAGCAACAGCATCCTGGGCTGAAAATAAACCCAGCATGTGGAAAGTCACACGAATGCGGAAAGAGGCCTGAATGTGCCTATGAAGATCTAGACTATCTTGAATTCCGTTCTTCATTCTGTAGGCACTAGGGAGACATTGCAGGTTTTTGAGCGGGAAGTGGATGTGGTCTGTGTAGGGTTTCAAAGAAAACCTAAGTAGTAGTATGGAAAAATGGATTAGTGGGCAGGGGAGACACAGGAAAAGTTGAATGTAATTATGAAATTATGGGATGGTGATGAGATTTTTTGAGAGCCTGAATGGCAGTCATGACGGAAATAAAGACATGAATGCAGTTTTTTTTCTTCAGTATTTTTACACGGAGAGGGATAAATTAATCATTTGGATGCGAGGGTGATAAAGACACATCTGGAGTGACTTTCAGGTTTGACGCCTTGGGAACTGTGTCAATGGCTTAATTCCACCAATAATAACAATAATGACAATTTTAAAAAAAAACCCTACATGGTACTTACTATGAGCCAGGCCCTATCCTAAGTGCTCACTTTATAACATGAAGAAAGCGAGGCAAAGAAAGGTACGATTACCGGCCCAAATTCACACAGATAGCTTTGTGATAAAATTGGGCTTGGGATCCAGGCACTTTGACTCTTGAAATCCATGCTTTTTAACCACTATACTAAGCGGCCGGTAGTATGTGGGAGAGCCTGTAACCCTGTAGCCTTGAATATACTTAATCTATTGTCAAAAATTATCGCGGATGTAAGTACAAAATAATACCTCATAATTGCTTGAATTTATATATTTTAATTGTTAGTAAGATGGAATAGCTTTCATACATTTATTAGCCATTTCAAACGTGTACTGCCCAGTTGTATTATTGGCTCATTCCCTTACTGGGATTTCCACCCCCACCCCCCAAGATTGTAGAACTCTTTATATATGAAGAATATGAGGTCTTTGTGATTGATTGGGGCTGGCCCAAAAGTTCGTTCGGGTTGTCCTGTAAGATGTTACGGCAAAACCCGAACGAACTTTTTGGCCAACCCATATATATTAATTTCTATTAGGTTTGTATCATCTGAAACTGCCAACATTTGATCGCGTTTGACCTACAGAGATGGCAACTTCGTATGGTTCCGCCTAATGTAGTCTTTGCATTAGTCTTGATAACCGATGTTTATTTCGTACTTAATATGTGCAAGGCACTGTACCTTATTTGCATGCATTACCTTGTTTAATTCTTACAGCTACTCTAGGAGGTATGTGCTCTCATCTCCATTTCACAGACAGGAAACTGAGGGACAGGGAGGCTGAGTAACTTGCTATAGTTCACGGAGCTGGTTGGTAGGCATGTGTGGGGTGGTTTATTAGGACTGAAGCATGGTCTTTCTGACTCAGAAGCCCGTGATCTTAACCACTGCACTATATTGTCTTGCATTCTTATCCTTCCAGATACCTTTTAGAAACAAGTCCCTCAAAAAAATTCCTAGTGGGTTTTTTGTTTTTTTTTTCTGCGGTACGCAGGCCTCTCACCGCTGTGGTCTCTCCCGTTGTGGAGCACAGGCTCCAGACGCACAGGCTCAGCGGCCATGGCTCATGGGCCCAGCCGCTCCGCGGCGTGTGGGATCCTCCCGGACCGGGGCACGAACCCGCGTCCCCTGCATCGGCAGGCGGACTCCCAACCACTGCGCCACCAGGGAAGCCCCCTAGTGGGGTTTTAATTGGGGGTGGCATTAGATGTATGGACTAGTACACGGGGAATTAATATCTTTACACTATTGAGCCTTCCTGTCTGAAAGCAAGCTACATTTCTCCATTAATTCAAATATTCTTTTACCTCCTCTATAGAGCTTTATAGATTTATTCATAGGATTATTCAAAATGATAATTCCAAGGATTTACTTAAGGTTATCCTTTGTTTTTTTAACTTGTGCGTTGCTAATGTGATAGGATTTTTTTCTTCTTCCCTTATATGATCTAATTGGTTATTATTTGTATATGGAAAAGCTTTGGTACATTACTTTTGTAGTTATCCATTTTACTGAATTTTCTCTGAGAATCTTTGAATCTGTTCCCTCCTCTCCATCGCAAGACCAGCATCCTCTCTCACCTGGAAGACCAAACAGTAATCTAACTGGCCTCCTTGCCTCCTAGCTTGCCCCCCTAAAATCCACGCTGTTGCCACGGTGAATTTTCCGAAGTACAAATCTCACGTCCTTTGCTTTAAACCCTTAGGTGGATCCATCCCCAGTGCCTTCAGGAGACATTTATGCCCCATTGCAAGGTATCCTCACAAGGCATACGTCTCCTCGATGCTTGCCCTGGTCCACCGACCTTTCCAGTAGTGTCTCTTGCTACTCACCCACATGGATGCAACCCTCTAGATGGACCAGCCATTCACATTTCCCATAATGCAGTGTGAGTACTCATGCCTTAGCACATACTGCACCCTACGAGTGCTTTCCCTCCTTCCTGCACTTCTGCCTGGGGAACTGCCCTTTGTGTCCTGGCTACTCAGCTCCTCTCTGAAGCCTTCATTGACTGTCCTGGGTGGATGCTCTGTGTCTTGTTTTCTGTCTTCACGCTGCACTGTTTCCACCTCCATTATCGCAGTTACCACGGAGGACTCTCATTGTTTCTCCACACGGCTTAGTGGTGAAGATGGACTTTAGAACTAGGTAGAACTGGGTTCTTACCTGCTGCAACCTCTTGCTATTTGTGGAACCTTGGGAAGCACACATTACCCCGTGTGGATGATAATAAACACTCTACAGAATCTAGACAAGGTGGTACAGATGAACTTATTTGCAAAGCAGAAATAGAGTGACAGATGTAGAGAACAAACGTATGGATACCAAGGGGGGAAGGGGGGGTGGGATGAACTGGGAGATTGGGATTGACAGAGATACACTACTATGTATAAAATAGATCACTAATGAGAACCTACTGTAGAGCACAGGGAACTCTACTCAATGCTCTGTGGTGACCTAAATGGGAAGGAAATACAAAAAAAGAGGGGATAGATGCATACGTATAGGTGCTTCAGTTTGCTGCGGAGCAGAAACGAACACAGCACTGTAAAGCAACTCTACTCCAATAAAAATTAATTAAAAACAAATAAAATAAACACTCCACGGAGAAATTGTGAGGATTACTCAGGACAATGTGTTCGAAGTACATAGCCCAGTGCTAGGCACAGAGTAGATGCTTGGTATCTTTTCAAAGTAACAGTGCAGAAGATGAGAAGAGGGTAGACAACCAGATCGTGTGGGCTTCGGGGGCAGAGGAGCTGCTGAGTAAGGTTTAGGGAAGTTACACTGGGGCGCGGGGAGAGGTATAACTTATCCTTTGACCCTAAGGTCTGAGGGCTATGGGAAAATGAGCAGCCTCCACTAAAGAGTATTGCTAGACAATGACATTTTAAAAGAGATCTGAGTTTCAGTTAAGGCAGTAAAAGCTACAGAGGGAATGTTTAAGGTTTCTACCGGGAGCTGCGTGTGATGTTGACCAAGTTGGCCTAAGAGACGAAGGTAAACATGGAGTCGATGGTGGTGAGTCACGGGAGAGAGGTCAGATGGGAAGCTACCACAGATGCCCAAGGTTGGAGTGACAAAACTCTTACTTCACTAGCTTCTCAGACTTCTTTGAGTAAGCCAGAGGCCTGAAACTACCTAAGGATGCCTTCTGAGTCAAGTATAGGAAATGGACCCCAAGCCCTGCCTAAGAGTGAGATTCCCCCCCGCCCCAGCCCTCTATCTGAGAACCTTCTTTCCAAAGCCAGTAACTGAACCCCCCTAGTTACTTTGTACCACTTTCTCCTGGAAGAATCTGTTTGGCTTTAGTCACTTGGCAGCTGCTGGGCTGTGAGGGGGGGAGAGAGCTCCACTAGCTTCTCTTATGGTCTAGGGCTCTCCTTGATGCACCTTTTGCTCCATGGATCTCCTGGGGAGGGCCTTTCTGAGGGTTGGGCTGGTATCTTAATTGCTGTGGAATGTATACCCTGATGCTGTGATGTCTAGAACCAGGGCAGGCCTGGATTGGGGTGTTGACCATTTCTTGGCTAATGGTTTTCCTTTTGTTTCTGTAGCTTAAATCTCTGCTCTGGTAAGGGAAGGAGAGAGAGGGATATATATATATATATATATATATATATAGAGAGAGAGAGAGAGAGAGAGAGAGAGAGAGAGAGAGAG
>NW_020171801.1:534190-559917 GCF_003031525.2 Neophocaena asiaeorientalis asiaeorientalis
ACAATGAAAAATTCACTGTCTTTTCTTTTTTTTTTAAAGAGATCAGCCAGTAAAAATATAAATGTTGGAGACACACCTAGGTATAGCTCCAGCTTTATGACCCTTTAGGTCTGTGGTGTAGGCCTGGTTATTTCATCCTTCCGAGCTTCAGTTCCTTCATCTGTAGAATGAAAATGACTCCATTTCATGAGCATGAACATGAGCAAACACACCTACCAAAAAATATGAATTTTTTTTTCATCTTGTTATAACGAAAATCTTTAAAAAGGAAAACTGTCACAGAAGTCGTCTGGTTGAAAGCACAGTGGATTTGGGACACACACAGACCTCGCTTGGAGTCCTGGCTGAGTGACACTGAGGCAATCACATAGCATCTCAGAGCCTCGGTGGTGTTCTGAGTGTTCATCTTCTTGAATTGAATTCAAGTCGATGCGAAGTACACAGGAAACCTCTAGTGCACTTTCTGAAATACAATAGGCCCTCGGCAATTGTTAGCTATTACTGTTATCATCACCCTCATCACTGTCATCACCATTGTTTTATGAAAGGTGACCCAAGCAGGGAGATTACGACTTTTGGAATATACACTAAACGTCTTTGCTTTTCCAGTTTTGGTGGCAGGAACAGCAACAAACATTTATTTGATGCTTATTCTACTCAAACAGTATCTTCTGTTTGTTATCCCAGTTACTAATTAAATGTTGAATAGTCTTGAGTTATGGAAGTGAAAGCTATACAGTGGTTTGGCTTGTTATATCTTGTCATTACCCGTCATGATGACATACTATATATAGAAAGTACCTAGAAGCCTTTGTCCTCAAAAACATGAATCCTCCCGGCATCACAGGGAGCAGGTAACATCTGCAGGTCCTGAAGCAGTTGCTATCTATTTTTAGTGCCCACATTAAAAGTTTTTCTTCCCCTCTCTTTTGTATTCATCTGTGATGAGTGGGGTTGGTGAGGGAACTGAGCCTGAGGATGGAAATGGGCTAGATCTCTTCTCTCTTTGTCATTTAAGAAAATGATTCAACTTTCCATTTGGGGAGTATTTAAGGGTCACCTTTAGCCAATTATGACTCATTTTCTGTTTTGTGTTCTATTCTTAGACTTGAAAACCTATACAAATGGGATCTTTGCTATATGTTTTCTTTTTTTGTGTGATTTTTATTTATTTACTTATTTATTTTTGGCTGCGTTGGGTCTTCGTTGCTGTGCGCAGGCTTTCTCTAGTTGCGGGAGCGGGGACTACTCTTTGTTGAGGTGCGCGGGCTTCTCACTGCGGTGGCTTCTCTTGTTGCAGAGCACGGGCTCTAGGCGCGCGGGCTTCAGTAGTTGCAGCGCATGGGCTCAGCAGTTGTGGCTCGCGGGCTCTAGAGCGCAGGCTCAGTAGTTGTGGCGCACGGGCTTAGTTGCTCCACTGCATGTGGGATCTTCCTGGACCAGGGCCCGAACCTGTGTCCCCTGCGTTGGCAGGTGGATTCTCAACCACTGCGCCACCAGGGAAGCCCTCTATATGTTTTCTTAATGGTGGAAGTGACTAAAACTCACTAAAAATCAATGATCTTTGTGAGGGTGTCACTTAAAATTGGAAAAAGATATCTTTTATAGAAAAAGAAACTCTTTTATAGGTAGTGGTAATTCACTCTCTTCTGCTAGTGCCAAAGGAGTGAAAGAATTATTTCAGATATTAAAAAAAAATGGATGGGCTTAATTTTTCACATCCTGAATTGTTAACAAAATAACAATAGCAAGAAATATTTCAGTAGGCAGACATGTGCATGCACCTGGGACCAATTAAATATTTTTCCTTCATCTTAATCAGAACACCAGGGCTCCTCTCTTCCGTAGTGGATCTATATTCCCCAATCCTGAGTTTTTTTAAATGCTATTTTTAACAAACCAAGTTCACTGGATTTATTTAAGTCAAATTTAAATTTATTTAAATCAAATAAAAGACTAAACACATCACATTTGGATTGATTTTACAGATTTCAGATGACTCCCGTCTGTTATTTCATTTGATCCTCTTGATAGATCACAGATAAGAAGAGTCTTGTAAGATAAGCTGGCCAGGCAGTATTATCTTCCCATTTTACAGGTGAGGAAACTGAATTTTACACAGTTCAAGATCACACGTTAGCAAGAGTCAGACTCAATCCCGTGTCATCCGTTGGCCTAACCCAGTGCTCTTCCAAATGCACTCCCACCCTACTACTTGGTCATGGAACCTAGAAGTCCCACATCAAGGGTGCAGCAGGGCTGAGCTTCCTCTGAAGGGTGAATACTTCCTTTCTTCTTCCTAGCTTTTGGTGGTTCCTGGCAACCCTTGGCATTCCTTGGCGTATAACTGCATCATTCCACTCTCTGCCTCCATTGTCACATGACCTTCTCCCCGTGGGTCTCTGTGTGTGTGTCCAACTTTCTCTCTTTTCATAAGGACATCAACGATATTGAATGAGGGCCTACCCTGATCTAGTATGACCTCACCTTAACTAATTACATGTACAACGATGCTATTTCCAAATAGGATCACATTCTGAGGTACGAGGGGTTAGGACTTTAACTTCAGTCTTTTGGGGAGACACAATTTAACCCATAAAAGGAATGAACCATGGCTTCTTTTTCTGGAGTATAATTTGATAAATTATACTAAAGACCATAACATGTTATGACACTAAGAATCAAAGGACATACATAGATACTGACAAAAACACACAGAAATAACTTAACCAGCGGTAAGTTGTTTGGTGATTGGAATCTATACCACAAATGACCAGTGGGTTGGTACTGTTAGTGCAGTTTCTGGGCATTTTCTTGTGTGTGGGCATGTTTTCTCCCATCACTGACCCCTTGTCTTTGAGGGATACCAAAACCTTTTAGTTCCCATTGGGAAGGGAGGTTACTGAGGTTGGATATTTGGGGGGAAATGTCTTCGGGTGTTTATTTGCATCTTTCACAACGTGGATCTGGATATCACAAGAGCTGGAAATGGATCCAGGTTTGCGTATGATTCTCAGAAGCAGTTGCTTCTGGAGGGTGCTTGGAGGGATTTTGTAATTAGAGAGGAGTCATCAGAAGGTATTTACTTCCAATTGCGACAGGAGTGTAAGTTTAGCTTTGAGGGATGGCCTGGGGCAGTGCTTTGTAGTGCAAATCTCCATTACATTAGTGACCTCAGGCCTTACAGAAGGCGTCTAAATAAATAGTAGGATTCGATGTAATGAACGTTTATTGAGTAGTTATTTTGTGGACACTGACAGGAGACAGCCGTGGTCCTTACCATCCAGGGAATCTAGCCTAGTTGTTCGAATTAAAAAATATGTATAAGTATAACTGATTCACTTTGTTATACAGCAGAAACTAACACACCATTGTAAAGCAATTATACTCCAATAAAGATGTTAAAAAAAAAATACTGGCAACTTCCTGTGTGTCAAGAACTGTAAATGCACCAGTGATGTGAAGGAGAAATAGAAGGAAGGGGTGTCACAGCTTGATGTTAGTAATATCAAATAGATTTTTAGAGTTGTCAAACTTGGAGAAAACCTCTATCAAGTTTCTTTAATATATGATGAAAGGAAGTCTTTTCAGGTTTTCTTTTGCAGAGGTCACTCTGAATTGACCACATTCATGAACCAGTTTGTGGAACGTCCTAGTAGTGGCAAATCGAGTTGTATTTTCTCTGCCAGCGTCATCATTTCATGGCAAATCAGAAAGAAATTTTAATTTAATTATTTTCCAGTATGTTTATGTCATTCACTCCTCTTCATTAAGTGGAATATCAAGAAATCCAAGGCTTTTCGTTGGCTGTTTATAATTAACGATCATGCTGATTAGTGAGAACTTCCATTCTGATAGTTTCTTTCGAGTGAAAACCAAATTTTCTGTTATCATTTTGCATGTTTGGTGGTTGGAAGAGTTTTCCACAGACCAGCTTCTGGCTCTGAATGTTTGAAACCTTGTTTCTTCTTCTATATCCAATGTTTCTTGGGCTGAGCATGGTAGGACACAAAATACTATGATATGATTTCTGTCCAGCACCTTCATTCCACGATACAAGGTAAGTCACTGCAGTGGGCAGTGGGAGTATTTCCAGAAGCCATTCCTACTCTGGAATGGCTAAGGATAAGTTAAGTATGTGCAGAAGTAGCTGAGAACATGTAAAAACATGTCAGTAGATCCATACTAAATATATCAACTCAACTCTCCCTTAGCTTGGTCCCTAAAATTCCCACGGCCATTCCCATGCCACCTGCCATACAGGGAAGTGTGACCGAAGAGATGCCAGATTGGAAGGAGACAGAGGCCTTAACTTAAAGTGGTTAAAATATCTTTAAAAGTTTACAGAAACCTGTGACCATGTGAACACATTGCTAGGCCCTTCCTAGAGCTTTGGAAGTTCTCACTTATCAGCATGATCGTTAATTATAAACAGCCAACGAAAAGCCTTGGATTTCTTGATATTCCACTTAATGAAGAGGAGTGAATGACATAAACATACTGGAAAATATTAAAATTAGCAGCACAGTAAAGCCGAGGGGAAGGATGTCTCTCTTGCTCTTCTGGACATGGTCCCACCTTTTGGTGATACTTAGAATTGGGGCAGCGTCTGGCTCCCAGTCCGAGGATGAAGCCAGTCTTAAGATGATAGAGCAGAGATGGAGACTACTTGGATCCTTGATGGTATTGTTGAGCCACTGATGGACCAACCCTGGAGCCTATCTTACCTTTGCACTTCCTGTTACGTGAGATAATAAATTACTCTTTAAATGATTTTGAGTTAGAGTTTCCGCTAGATATAGCTGAAAGCATCCTGATTCACTCTGTTTATTTTCCTCTAAGCATTTATTTTTCCCTAAAATTATCTTTTTGAGTTTACTTGGGGTGTTTTGGTTTTATTTTGGTATACCTAAATGTAAGTTACACAAGACTTTATCTTGTTTGATGTGGTATCTGCATAACTCAAATCAGTGCTCAGCTCATAGTAGATGCTCGATAAATATTTGTGGAATCGGATGAATGAATAGAGTGCGGCATTAACGGTGAGTGAGGCTGACAATGAATCTTCACTTTCATTATGTTTTACACTCCGAGCTATGGACCTTCATAGCAAGGAGCCCATGTCACTAAAGATATTCTCCTGGTATTTTGAGATTGCTCTGCTGAGGCGCTGTCATTGCAGACATTTCTCTGCTCCACTCATCCTGTCAAGAAGGCCAGTGTGGGGACTGAATATGCAAGCCCTAAAGCTGCACTGTTTTGTCTCATATGAGAACTAAATTATGGGCTATCTAACAGTTAAAGAAAGTAGAATATTTGGTGGGGAAAAGCAATACATTTTCTTTGGAGACTAACTTTTGGCTTTTAAGTATGCTTTGTTCCTCACATCCCATCTGTCCACCATGTTCTGACATTTCTCCAAACAGAACATCGTCCGTGTTTGCCCTCGTCTCTTTATTCCCTGAGTTGGCTCCTTTCTGGTGTTACCAGAGCACCTCAGCACTTTCAGAAATATTCTCCGACAACCCACTCTCCATCTCTGGCCAGATTCATCCTTAATTTTCTAAGTCAATAATTGCTTTCTAAAAAGGCCTTTAGTAGTTCCCTGGAGTTTTGGGGGTTAAGGCCACATTTGTTTCCTCTCAGCTTTAAGAAAAAGTTATTGGAGACAACAACTGGGGTCTGTAGTACTAGTGCTAGTGACAGCAGCCCAGTCCTATTAGAGGATTAGCAAGGCATAGGACCATTCTACAAACTGCAGAATACCACCTAGGTATGGACCTGTATGTCTTCCTTCCTTACCTCCCTCCCTTCCTTCCTTCCTTCCTTCCACCTTTCCTTCCTTCTTTTCTTTCTCATTTATGATCCGTCAGACACTATGGTCAGAGCCAGGGATACAGAAAAGAATGACACAGTCCTTGCCCTCACGGTGCTCACTGTCTAGTCAAGGAGACAGACACATAAACTGTTGTTCTCAATGCGGTGTGATGGAGGTATGCATTCAGTTTTATGAGAGCCCTTAGAAGGGGCATCAAGCCCATTCCTGGTGATTCAAGGAGTGTTCAGAGAAGGTGAATCCTATGGTAATCAATCAAGGATGAGTACAGATTAGTTCAGTTTTGGTAGAGGATTGATGGACGATATTCCAGGAAGAGAAAACAGCATGAACAAGGGTCTAAAAGCAAGAAACTACATGGGACATTCAAGGAACTAACAAAATCACTGTGGTCAATTAAAGAGCTGGGGGAATAGGGTTGGTAGAGTGGCATTAGATGAAACAAAAGAGGGAAGAAAGAACCATAGCATGGAAGACTCCAAGAGAAATGGATAGGCATTCATGGGTTTTCAACAAGGAAGAGATATGGTCAGATTGGCATTTCAGAAATGTCACTGTAGCTTCAGTGTAGAAAATGGATTGGAGAGGATTCTCAGAGTAGGAAGGCTAGTTAGGAAGTTGGTGCAGTAGCTTAGATGAGAGATAATGGTGACTTGACCTGGGATGTTAGCAGTGGATGTGGAAAACATTGAATATATTTGGAATATACTTTGGAGGCATGGTTTATAGGAACTGGTACTAATTAGTTGTTGAAGAGTTGAAGGAGAGGGAAAAGTCAAAATAAGGATGCAGGTAGGCAAGGATATCTTAAACAGGACACACACACAAAACTATAAAATGAAAGAGTGGGACTTCCCTGGTGGTCCAGCGGGTAAGACTCTGCGCTCTCAATGCAGGGGGCTTGGGTTCAATCACTGCTTGGGGAACTAGATCCCGCATACATGCTGCAACTGAAAGATCCCTTGTGCCGCGACTAAGACCCGGCACAGCCAAAATAAATAAATAATTTTTTTTTTTTTTTTGCGGTACGCAGGCCCCTCACTGTTGTGGCCTCTCCCGTTGCGGAGCACAGGCTCCGGACGCGCAGGCTCAGCGGCCATGGCTCACGGGCCCAGCCGCTCCGCGGCATGTGGGATCCTCCCGGACCGGGGCACGAACCCCTGTCCCCTGCATCGGCAGGCGGACTCTCAACCACTGCGCCACCAGGGAAGCCCAATAAATAAATATTTTTTAAAAAATAAATAAAATGAAAGATTGACATATTGACTTCATTAATATTACGAACTTCTATTCATCCAAAGATGCCATTCAGAGAGTGAAAAGGCAAGCAACAGACTAAGAGAAGATATTCACTTACATATATCTGTTGGATAACTCATGTCTAGAATATATAAAGAAATTCTACACATCAAGAAGGCAACCCAATTTAAAGTTTGGATAAAAGACTTGAATAGTCACTTTACATGAAGACTTTCAAATGGCCGATAAGCATATGAAAAGGTGATCAAAAAAACCTTAAATAAAAAACAGTATTAGTTATTAGGAAAATGCATATTAAAAGCACAATGAGATAACACTACACACCCACCAGAATGGCTAAAATTAAAAAGTCTGACAATATCAAGTGTTACCAAGGATGTGAAACAATTAACCCCTCTCATATGCTACTGGTAGGAACGTAAATTGGTACAAGCACTTTGGAAAATTGTTTGACAGCATCTACTAAAGTTAAATATAGCTATCTTGCTACTCAACAGTTCCACTTCTGGTATATACTTGAGATAAATGAATGGCTATGCTTACCAAAAACCTGTACAAAAATGTCCATGTCATTGTTACTCACAGAAGCACCAACTGTCCACAGACAACCCAAATGTCCATCAAGAGTGGAATCGATAAATGAACTTGGGTATACTTACACAATGGAACACTACCGGGCAATAAAAGAAACAAACTATTGATACAAGCAGTGACATGAATGGTTCTCACAGAGACAGTGTTTGTGAAAGACAAAAGAGTACCTACAATATGAACCCGATTATGTGAGCAATTCCTGTCGCAATTGGAATTGGAAAACTAATCAAGGGTGATAGAAGTCAGAATAGTGGTTACCTCTGATGCTGGTACATATGGGAAGGGGCACTAGGGAGCATTCTAGGTATGAAAAATTGTCCATATCTTGATATAGGTGGTGGTTACATGGGTGTATACATACGTAAATATTCACTGAACTTGGGGCTTCCGTGGTGGTGCGGTGGTTAAGAATCCGCCTGCCAATACACAGGACATGGGTTCGAGCCCTGGTCTGGGAAGATGCCACATGCCATGGAGCAACTAAGCCCGCGCGCCACAACTACTGAGCCTGAGCTCTGGAGCCTGCGAGCCACAACTACTGAGCCCACGTGCACCTAGAGCCTGTGCTCCACGACAAGATAAGCCACCGCAATGAGAAGCCCATGCAGTGCAACGAAGAATAGCCCCCGCTCGCCGCAACTAGAGAAAAGCCCCTGTGCAGCAACGAAGACCCAGTGCAGCCAAAAATAAATAAATTTATTTATTTAAAAAATATTCATTGAACTTTATATCTAAATTGTTTTCCCTTTTACTGTATGTATATAATTCTTCAGAAATAATGAAATAGGAGTCAAGGATGACTTTCATATTTCTAATTTGAGCAACTGAGTGGATGGTCGTGACATTGGCTGAGTTGAGGAGTATAATTGGGCCTGCACAGGGGTTGCAGGGAGAGGATGAGGTCAGATTTGGGCATTTTGAGTTGTAGCTGCCTAAACACCCTGAGATATACCAGACCAAAACTCAGGAGAGAGAGCTAGACTGAATTCTTCAAATTAGTGGCTATTTTTCACACACAAGTGTATATTGCAGCCATAAAGTATGGTAAAAGCATGGCCCTTAAGATTCACAGTCATGAATGATCTTTGCTTTTAGAAACTTTTATGCAGAAAATAGTGTGGAGTAATGAATAACACTGGGGAAAAAGAGTGAGGCCAGTTGATGAAGGGTCTTAAATCTTAATGTGAAGAATTGAGAATTGATTCAAGATGTAGTGGGAAGACATTATGGCTTCTTGAGCCTAGGAGGAACCAAATCAAAATTCTCCTTAAGAAAGATTATTCTTGTAGCCATGTGAAAGTTGTGCAGAGGCAGGCCAAGGCTGGGAAGGGAAAGGCCAATAAGGAGACCAGTGGTCATTCAGGCTTGAGGTCAGAGTGCCTGGCCAGAGGAGTGCCATTGGTAATGAAGGGGAGAGGATACATGACCAAGAAATGGTGAGGAAAGAATCAACAGCACCTGATAGCTGATGATGTAGGGATATGAGGGAGAAAGAAAAAGTCTAGCTGCACCTGAAGTAATACGAGTTAGCAGACTTCTTCAAAGCAGCACTTGAACCTATTTCATAGTTATTGAGTGTATTTAATGAGGTAACACGTGTGAAGTGGTTAGCACAATGCCTGACACATGCTAAGGATGCAGTTAAGTTAGCTGCTATTATTCAATCCACAGCTGCTCACTGCTGGAAGAATTCATGCAACAAGGCAAGTTGGTTCCACTTTCAATGCATCATTACCAACCTCAAGTGGGCCCTTAACACAGCTTACTCCTTCACTGGATGTACCTACTGTTTCAGACCTTTTCTACCTTCCCCAAGGGCCTTGCCCCCACTTAACTCTTTCACTCTTGGCATGTGACCTAGCCTCTTGCATTGCAGGCAAAATAGATACCATCGGAAAACAGTCTCCCTCAACAGTTCACCATGCAGTTCATGTGTTTGACAGCATCTGACCCATCCTCTCCCCAACACCTGCTCTTACCATGGAGAGGTATGCTATACCGAAAACTAGTACCCTAGAGAGTACTACTTCCTGCCTACTCTGGATCCTTAGGAAACTTGTGGTCAACCCATCACCTTTATCTTTAACCTCTTTGTCTCGAAGGGAGTAAATGCAAGGGCTCTTACTGCCTGGGTTCACACATTGGCTCTGTCACTAGCTGTGGGATCCTGGACAAGTCTCTTAACCTCTCAGTGCCGTCATGTGCTCAGCTGTGAACTGTTATCAACTGTGAATGAGCACCACCTTACTGGATTGCTGTGAGCCTTCAATGAGATCATCCATGAAAAGTACTTAGCCAGTGGCCAGTATGTGTATTATTTATGACTTCTTGAGTCTTTCTATCAGAATTTAAGTATTCTCAAGTGTCTCCCATCTAAAAAAAATAAAAGCCCTTGTAGGCCCTACATGCTCCTCCAACTATTGCCTCATTTATTTGTTGTAATATAACAAATGAATGAATCGTCTGTGCGTGTTGTACTCGATTCCTCTCCTCCAATTCATCCTTCAGATCCTTCCAGTCTTGTCAAGGTCACCAATGACTGGAATGTTGCAGGATCCAACAGACACTCTTCTGTCCTCATCTTATTTAACCTTTCAGCAGAACTTCCGTTGCTTTTGAACATGCCCTCATGCTTTAGTGCCTTACAATGCTTGGTTTCAGGGTCCCCCATGATATTGGTTCTTCTCCTACCATTTTCGCAGATTCTGCACAAGTTTTGTTGCCCAGTCTGCCTCTACCCAATCTTCAGTTCTCAAAGCTCTGTCCTAGACCCTCCTGTGACTTTAATTATCATCTGCATTAGTCACTGTGGGTTGTGTTGTGCTGTGGTCACAAATGAGTCCTGAAATCTCAGGGACGGAACACACAACAGTGGTTTATTTCTCACAATCTTCTCACACTCCCCTCCCCAACCTCTGTCTCCTCCCTGGAGGAAAATACCCAGTCAATGACCAACTTTCAATTTACTTCAAAGCCAAAATATTCCTTGAATCACTCCTCTTCTCACAGAAATGGCCCTGCCATCCCCCTGCTCATCATCACTCCAAGATAAATCCAGACCTTCTGCCATGACCCACAAGGCTTTGAGGGACCAATGCACTGCAGTCTTCTCAAGCTTTATCTCATATCACATGGTTCTTCCCTGGTGCACTCTGCTCCCGTCACTCACACCAGCCTTCCTTCAGTTCCTTGAACACACCTCAGACTTTCTCCTCTGGACTTGTTTGTTGTTCCACAAATACTCTTTTTCTACCTCTGTGCTTCCTGGTGACAAGGGCAGGCTCTGCAGCTGCAGAATCTAGAACTACCTAAAGTTTCTATGCCTCAGTTTCTCCATTTGTGCAATGAAAACTAATGGCTTCTGTGAGGATTAAATGGGTTTGATCATGTAAAGCCCTTCAAATAATACCCTGCACAGAGCAAGTGCTCAGTAAACAGATCCTCCTTCTTATCCATTCTTCCTGGTCCAGTTTTAGTGTCCAGTCCTCAGGGGAGTCCCCCAGATCTGAGTAGCTTCCGTGGTACATGTGACCGTGGTCCGCTTTACGTGTCTTCACCCGACCGCAATGGCAATTTTGTGTGACCCTGAAATTAGAGTTCCTCCCTTCCCAGGTCATCTGCCTCTGACAGTTATTATTATTTATTTATTTATTTATATTGGCTGTGTCGGGTCTTAGTTGCATGCGGGCTTCTTAGCTGTGGCATTCATGCGGGATCTAGTTCCCCAACCAGGGATCAAACCCGGGCCCCCTGCATTGGGAGTGTGGAGTCTTTACCCACTGGACCACCAGGGAAGTCCCATGCCTCTGGCAGTTAAACACAGCATTTCAACGCATATCATGAAACAAAGTAATACACATACCACATACCACTCACTCCACAGAGATATCATCATACTTACTAATAAGTGCACCCAGCTCTGTTAATAGACTTTCAACACTCTCATCTTTAAATAAAGTAGTGCATGTAAAAAAAGTAATACCCTATTAAACACAGGGTGTCACAGAGATATTACCACAGTGAATCATTCAGGTACCTAGCTCTGTGAAAAACAGTTTCATTGTGTGTCCGTAAAGAAGTATACTGTAGCGTGGTGTTGCTAAACAGAGTTTCACACAGATACAGCTGTAGGTAGTCGTTCATACACCTGGCTGTGTTAAACACCATTTCAGTGTATGTCATTAAAGACGGTAGTGCCTGTATCACACACTGCCAAACACAGCATCTCACAGACATTGCACTATATTCAGGACACATCCATATAGTTCTCTTGAAGAGAGCGTCTTTGGTGGGAATATTTGGGAAGGAAGGAGTGGGTCGAAATCTATTCCTGAGGCCGCTGCTTCTTTGTCTTACTTGTGCCTTCTTGCTGCTCCCGTTCCCACCTTCTTCCACAGCCTGCAATTCCCATAGGACTGTTTCCATAGTCAAAGGGACTGTCAGTGAAAAAAATTATTCAATAGTCAATCTAAGGGCTTTCCTGGTGGCGCAGTGGTTGAGAATCTGCCTGCTAATGCGGGGGACATGGGTTCGAGCCCTGGTCTGGGAGGATCCCACATGCCGCGGAGCAGCTAGGCCCGTGAGCCACAACTACTGAGCCTGCGTGTCTGGAGCCTGTGCTCCGCACCAGGAGAGGCCGCGATAGTGAGAGGCCCGCGCACCACGATGAAGAGTGGCCCCCGCTCGCCGCAACTAGAGAAAGCCCTCGCACAGAAACGAAGACCCAACACAGCAAAAATAAATTAATAAATTAATAAACTCCTACCCCCAACATCTTCTAAAGAAAAAAATAGTCAATCTAAGAAAGAAGTGAAAAATTTTATTTGAGCCAACCTGAGGATTATAACGTGGGAGGCAGTCTTTCAGTAAAGCTCTGAGGACTGTTCTGCCTGTTAGAGATCAAAGCACAGTTGAGACAAAGGGTTATGTGTCAAATGACTTACTGACAGTTGACACAATCAAGATCTACACATACAAGACCAGTAATGGGTTATCATGATCTCTTATAAGATGAAGCAGCAATGTTATGTCCTAAGGAGGTCTAGTTAATGCAAATACACAATACATATTAAAGGGGAGGGAGAAGACCCATTTGGGCAAGAAAATTTTTATGTTTAAATTTTTCCTGTCTTGCCATAAAAAATGAATTTTATTTTATTAATTTCCCCCTTTTGATCATTAATCTTTCTATAGAAAGCATTAAGTGATGAAATATTTGGTCCCTTGATGCCACGGTGGTTGCTTACCTGCCCTAGGTCAATTGTGGCCCTTGATGTTGGGTCTTAATAGCCTGGTTCTTTCTTTCTTTTCAGGGAGTTGTACTAGTGAGATGTCTGGAAAGGACTAACAGTCAATTCCAAATTGTCCAGTAGGACTTATGCCAATTTTACCTTGCATGTGCATTGTGCGTGTTTATTAATTTATAGAGAACTATAGTTGTGATCGATAGCTTCAAGTTGTTTAGACATCATTATCTTAGTAGGAGTAGGTGACACACAGCATGAAAGGAAAGAAACTATCACGTTATAAGTTACACAAACTGTAATCAAAATTTCCAATAGGAATAACAATGTCATTAGTAAAGGTTTAAGCCAAGATCCTCCTAAACCAAGTCATTTTCCTAGTATTTGCCCTAAACTGGGAGGAGGATCATTTAGAGCAGAAATTTGATTCTTCGTATGTGTCATCAAATGAGTTACAGCAGAATATACATAGCAGGTATAAAATCTCAACATTCAGTATGTATTATAGCACAAATCCCCCCTTGGGAAGCAGTCAGGATATCAAGGGCCATGAAATTTTGTAGGACTACTTTTCTCATCATGGAGACTTCCAAGTTGGGCGAGCTATTGGCTTAACTACTATCATTCAAAGCTCGCTGAGTAAACTTTGTTAAAGCCCCTACGTGATTAATGATATCTTCAATTCCAAGTGAAAGAACAAATATTGTAGCCAAATGGCCATACCATTGGAAAACTGTTCAAAATCCAGCATGCTTGCATTAAAGGCAGATTGACAAGCTACGATAGGTGACCTTGAGCCCAAGGGAAACCACCTGTGCATCTTCGTAACCAACCTGGGTAAAGCCAAGGCTATAAACTTGTTCCATTAATCCCTTGGGTCCTGTCAGGAGCTAAACAGTATTTAACATCTAGTGAAAAGAAGTGTTTGTGGCCGGGTTTAGAACAAGTGTCATTAATTGGCTAAGTAAGAGGGTCCCACTTACTGATATTGGCAGTAAGGGCAGCTTGCACAGTCTTCTAAATTAAAATTCCTAAGGGCCATTGAGTTAGAGCCTTAGAGAGGAGAAATCCACCAAGGTCACCTAGGAGTACCGGACATAGGTAATTGGCCACAAACCCGGCAATTGGATTGATTTTTTTAAATTAATTTATTTAATTTAGTTAGTTTTGGCTGCGTTGGGTCATCGTTGCTGCGCACGGGCTTTTCTCCAGTTGTGGCGAGCGGGGGCTGCTCTTTGTCGCGGTGCGCGGGCCTCTCACTGCGGTGGCTTCTTTTGTTGTGGAGCACGGGCTCTAGGCACACGAGCTTCAGTAGCTGTGGCTCACGGGCTCTAAAGTGCAGGCTCGGTAGCCGTGGCACACGGGGTTAGTTGCGCCGCGGCACACGGGCTTAGTTGCTCCGTGGCATGTGGGACCTTCCCGGACCAGAGCTCGAACCCATGTCCCCTGCATTGGCAGGCAGATTCTTAACCACTGCGCCACCAGGGAAGCCCTGGATTGATTTTTGAAACTTGTAAATGAATGAACCCAAGGAAGAAATACATTTGGTTCGTAAGCAAAAGCACGAGCAATTGTCAAATTGGTATACAGGCCTGGTCCAGCATCTTAGATCACCTGTCTTGTCCTGGTCTGGTAGTTGAAGTAGGGTGTCAGAAATAGGAGTTGTATTCCATTCAGGAGAGGACACCTGATATGAGTAGCTATAAAGAGTTCTTTACCTGATGTCTTTTCCAATATGCGTAATATCCTCATTGCAGGTCATGGGGCATCTGATCTTCATCCAAGGTCAGATTATTGTGATAAGCTTCAGAAACAAACTTTAGAATAATGTAACATAGCGACATGGAACCATCTGAGAAGTGACTCTTAGGCAGTAAATACAAAAAACCTCAAAGACAACAACATCAGAACTTAATGTCCACTGAAGTATAATTTTTTCTCTCTAAAATTACCTTAATGTCTGTGTAATATCATCAAATTATGAATAATTTATTTGCAAAATAAGTCTAGTTTCAATAAACTTGGCCTGCTTATTTACAAAAATGTAATTGATAGTACAGACTCTTTTAAGTTGGCTGTGCTGGAACTTTTATGAAGAATATCAAATTAAACTTTTGAAAGGCCTCTTAAAGCCTGGAAAGCCACACCAAGGGTTTGCCATCAGATTCTGCCTGTGATAGCTATAGATCTGAGTGGATTCCTTTCTTCTTGTGGTCCTCCAAATATCTCCAGATTCCTGTACCTGCCAGGAGTCATCCTTTCTTATTTACCTGATAAGGCTGCTGGGAACCTAAGAGTTTCCAATTTCTGGAGGGATCAGGTAGAGAGAAAAGATAAATGTTTCAATTCTACTTACAAATGTATAGTTTACCAAATTGCTGTTAAGTCATAATGCGCTTGAGGGAAAGGGTTTCCTTATATCTGGAAAACACAGATTAAACACCAGTAATATTTCATACAAAATATATATATATAACCATATTCATCAGTTCACTCAGTCCTATGTGACTAAACCTTGATCTGAATCTTCTGTTAACAGTTTCATGAAGCCATCATGTTTTCCATTAGAATTCTTTAATTTCTTACCCAGTTCAGCAGTATGATTTGAAAGTTATCAGAAACGTGTACTTTATCAAAAAGTCTTTTCTGTGAATCTTCTTGAAGATGAGGCAGTTTTTGCAAAAGCATCATAATACAATAAGTGTCTATAAATGACAAAAGACTTAAAAAGGCAAAGTCAACGATCTGATTACAACGCAATCGACAAAAAAACTTGGTTATTGTGGTGGCATACAACATTTTAAGATAAGAACTAGAATTATGACTGATAACATTTTACCAGGATATATTCCACTTTTAGAACTTTTTATAATTTCTAGAACGTTTATATTAATGACATTTACCCATACAATATTACCTAAGGTTTATTACCACTCATTTGACAATGCTTCCCATGTATTTTAACACACCAAATAAACCTAATTAGTTTGATATATCTGTTCGATAAGGAGAGAAAATAATTCTCTTGAGGTGTTCCAGGGGCCTTTTGGAAAACCTCAAAGTTAGCTAGAGGTCAAATGAACTTCAACTAGAATTTATCTTTGGGAAGTTTGTGAAAAAATATCACAGAGATTTCAAAACACTTGGTCAAATAGGACCATAGGTCACAGTGGAACAATATTTATTCACTTAACCAAAGTGACAATAAAAGATTTCAAAAGCAAATTCAGAAAGTTATAACTGACTACTTAAAAGGTAAAGAAACTTTACAGTCTATTATCAAAAGCAGATTAATATTCTAAGAAAACTTTGTCCCCTTAACAGAGATAAAACCAAATTCAGGTTTTGTACCACTATGCCTTTAATATTAAAATTCATTTACTCAATTAAATTTATTCTAATCTTAGTCCTGACCGCACATAGAATTCCTGTCTAAAGATTCTTTTTTTCTCACAAACCTTTTACAACTTTATATATCCATATTAATTTGTTCCTTATTTTCTTTCCTATTTAGAAATAACCAGCTTTAGGACAAAATTACTTTCTTTTCCCGTAGCAAAATACATTTCCATTCATTATATTTACCTTCTTTTTTCCTTGCATACAATGATGTTTTCCTTATTGATTTTTAGTAGTTTTAATTATATATTTTAACTAGAATTCTTAACCTTAAAAAACCCTTAGTTTGTAGCAAAAACTAAGAAGCAAGTAATTATGAACTGCTTGTCATACCAGCATTTCCTGATTGGCAAACTTACGAACATATTCTATAACCTAATTTGTTTCCTCAATGGGGTATAAGACATGGCCAATGAACCCAAATATCTTTAGTTTTTCTCTAATAAGACAAAAGTAGGTAGGACTTCCCTGGTGGTCCAGTGGTAAAGAATCTGCCTTACACTGCAGGGGACTCGGGTTCTATTCCTGGTCAGGGAACTAAGATCCCGCATGCTGCGGGGCAACTAAGCCTGCGTGCCGCAACTACTGAGCTCGCGCGCCTCAACCAGAGCCCGCGTACCACAGACTACAGAGCCCACGTGCTCTGGAACATGTGCGCCAGAACTACAGAGCCCACAATGAAAGATCCTGCACGCCTCAACGAAGATCCTGTGTGCTGCAACTAAGACTACAGAGCCCACGTCCCCTGGAGTTTGTGCGCCACAACTAGAGAAGAGAAAACCCACACACCACAACTAGAGAGAGAAGCCAGCTAATCATAAGAGAAATGGTCTTACAAGTTAAAGGAGGGAATTAAGGAAGCTATTTTGAAAAATGAGTTTTGCAGAGAAAGACAAATGTCATATGCTATCACTTATATGTGGAATCTAAAAAAAAATGATACAAATGAACTTATTTACAAAACAGAAGTAGACTCACAGACATAGAAAACAAACTTACGGTTACCAAAGGGGATAGTGAGGAGAGGGAGGGATAAATTAGGAGTATGGGATTAAGGGGTACACACTACTGTATATAAAATAGACAAACAAGGACCTACTGTAGAGCACAGGGAACTCTATGCAGTATCTTATAACAACATATAATGGAAAAGAATCTGAAAAAGAACACACACACACACACACACATATATATATATATATATATATATAAAACTGAATCAATGTGCTGTACACTTGAAACTAACACAACATTGTAAATTAACTAGACTTCAACTGAAAAGAAAAAAAGATGGCCTAGATAAGAGTTCCTGGAGAAGACCACGTATAACATTTGCATCTTAAAGGCATAGGAGGAGAAGTGCAATTTCCTCCTAGGAGCACTTTTGTTCCCTTAAGACCAGAATTTTTCTACTTGCAAGCCTCTTAATATAAATAGGGGAGGTTTGGGGAGTGGTAAAAGGATCGGCAGGCTTTGGATTGTTTCTGGAGCCACACCTACGGTCTTGTAAGACTAGAGTTGTAAAAGAAGGACAGCCGTTTTAATTCCTCAAAAAATTGGGTGACTACGTAAATGATATCAAAAGACTGACATACCCATTCACCTATGTTGGAATGTTTTTCTTTCTCTTATTTAGCTTAGGGGAGAAGGCCCCCTCAAAAGTCCCATCAGGCTCTGAATATCAGCTGTGGTCAGTTTAGTCAGACTGGTGGCCTCCCATCTTGATAGTCCATTTACAGAAACCTGTGAGGATCCTCCCTGGCTTTAAGAAGTTCTTTAACTCTGGCCCTCAGTTTGACCTTGACCTGAAGAGGATCAGCTAGAGCCTCAGGTGGTCCCATTTCTAAAGGTAAGCATTCATAGTCTCTTCAGAGTAGAAAGGCAATTCACACAGAGGATTATTAGAATGAGTATGGGAATAAAGGAGGACAGAGGGAAGCGGTAGTTTCAGTCTTAAAGGTGATTTTGTTTGTTTGTTTTAGGTACCTTTTAATATTTATTTATTTATTTATTTAGGCTGCCCCGGGTCTTAGTTGCAGCACACGGGCACACGGGATCATTGTTGTGGCATGCGGATTAGTTGCGGCATGCATGTGGAGAAAAATTTTATGTTTAAATTTATCTTGTCTTGCCATAGAAAATAAATTTTATTTCAACGGGACACACGCACACACAAGCTCTCACTGGAAATCCACTTATGGGTTCGCTCCAGTACTTAGGAATGTTTTATTGTTCTCAGGCTGGAGCCCCTGAACAGCTCCCATCTCCACAGAGAGCACCCCGACCTTCAGACATCCTCCGTGGGTTACCACACAGCTTTAGAGAGGGTCACCCCTACCCAGGGGGCTACAGTGTTTGCCCACAGCTCACATCCCAAACTCGGGTCCAGTTGAGAATAAATCGTGGGGCGTAGGTCGGGGGCTTCAGCAGGACCTCCAGACAGGCTTCAGCTCTCCCCTCCTAGGCCCTTCAACAGCTCCCCGCTGGAGTGAAGGGCTCAGGCACATGCCTCCACCTTCCAGGTGATCCAATGGATACTTATTGGAAAGAGACACAAGCCTACTTACAGACATATGCACATCCCCAAAGGACACATACAGATTCTCCAGACGGGGTTGTCTAAATCCTTATTAAGGAAGAGAAACGTTTCCTGACTCCGCAGCGATCAGCCCAGCTGACCCAGGATGGCTGTGGAGGTAGCATTTACTCTATTATGCAGACCTGGGTCAGTCCCCCCTTTTAGTGCTTTCAGGGCTTTGCCCAGGCGGCCTGTAGGTGCATAAGAAATGGAAGCCATTACCGGGCTGCTTACCTCTTAATGGCGGCCACTTAGCTACACAAACACCTGGCAGAAGCTTTAAAAGGAGAAGGGTTTCCTTTGTCTTGCCTTTTTGAGTGTGGGGACTTGGCTGGGCAGGGTGCTCAGCTGTGATCTCAGTGAGCCCAGGGGGCTCCAAAGTGAGGAGCCAGTGTCTTGTAGCCTACGTAACTGCCTCAGGTGGAGATGCTGATGCGAGAACCTATAAAGTGATCTGAGTGATGATTTAACATCTGTGTTTGCCTCAGACAAGATACTCCGCGTTTGTCCCCATATCCTAGTACCTGGCACATAGTAAGTGCTTAATGAATATTTAGTCAATGAATGAGTCTCCAGAAGTGTGAGTGGGTGATCATACTTACAAGTGATGAAGGAATTCGGAGAGCTGAGGTGACAGGGTTGGTGGTGGAGGGTACAAAATGAGCAGACAGGAGACCAGCCGAGTTCACTAAGTGTTAAGGACCAGGCAATAAAGAGCTCGAGCTAGGAGGTGAATTTGTATTGGATTCGTCTTGCCAGTTACTTTTGGTCCAGGTGGGGAGGTCAAGTCTAGAAGCCCAGGGCTGGAATGCAGACAGAATCTCAGCACCATGAAGTGGCAACTTTCCCAGGGAACAGACAAATGCAGGGGGAAATGGGTGAGTTCCAGAGGCCCGAGCAATCACCCCAATGGGGAAACAGTCCTGGAGAACATGGAGCTGGATACTGCTGGTGATCAGAGCAGCTGGTGGGAAGCTGATCCGCAGGCCCAGATGAACTCATCAACAGAAATCACCAATTCACACACCCGGGATATGGATCCTAAGCACAGAAGCATGGGACCTGAGTAGCAGGCCCAGAGCTAGCAGCAACACTTGAGTTAGTATCATTGTGAGACAGAGGCTGTGCATCCTGTCTAAGGCCAGCAGTAGGCAACAAGTGTCGGCAGGATAGAGCACCCAAGTGGAAACTGGCTTGGCTGTGGCTACGTTTACAAACTGAGGGCAGGGAGCCAGGCAGTTCCTGACAGCAGAGGATGATGGGATTAAAGAGGGCACCAGGGAACTTCCCTGGTGGTGCAGTGGTTGAGAATCCGCCTGCCAATGCAGGGGACACGGGTTCGAGCCCTGGGCCGGGAAGATCCCACATGCCGCGGAGCAACTAAGCCCGTGCGCCACAACTACTGAGCCTGCGCTTTAGAGCCCGTGAGCCACAACTACTGAGCCCGCGTGCTGCAAGTAACTCCACAACAAGAGAAGCCACCGCAATGAGACGCCCACGCACCGCACCGAAGAGTAGCCCCCGCTCGCTGCAACTAGAGAAAGCCCGCGTGCAGCAACAAAGACCCAACACAGCCAAAAGCAAACAAACAAAAAATAAATAAATTTATTTTTCTTAAAAAGAGCCCCTGAATTTTTCTGACCCCCCTGGGTGTGGTCCCTTTATTCCTTATTACTAACTGGGTAATGTATGAATACCTTTTTATGTTCATTTATATAAGATTCTGACTTACTGTTACTTCTCTGAAGTCTAGTCAAGACCAATGTGTTCTAAGAAGCCTTTCTGACCCTGACCCCATTCTGATGTTTTCATGTGTATCCTTGGAACTTCTAATTCTATTCTTTTTCTGGGGGTGGGGTGGGGGTGGAGGGTTCCCATTGCTATGACCTCAATTACTGTCACTTTGTAAACTTTCTAGAATTTCATTTATGCTCATTGCAAGCTTTCAAGGACAGGGTCTATCTCCCCAGTAAACCTCATCATCAGGTCATTCATTCAAAGCATGTGTTGAGTACTTATTCTCTACTAGATGTTGCTTAATGTACAGATTAACTGGTTTCAGGAGGAGAAGGTGCTGCGACCAGCACAGAAAGTATATTTATTGTCAGATACCTTTAAAAAAAAAATGAAAGAGGAGCGTAGTTAATACTGTGAATGCTGATTAAACAACCAAACTCAGTCCAATTTTATTTTAGGACTAATGGTTGGTCTAGCCTAACTGGATTGGCCTTTTGCCAGCTCTTTTTGCACAACCTCAAATGTAGACCTCTGATACCTGTTCCCCGACGGGGAATTTAGCTGTTCTTGCTAAAGGTCATCACTACTGCAGGCTGCTGTAGTTTATTGCTCCTAACCTGGGAGAATTCCCTTTAACGGGTTCAATTTTCATAAAGTCTTTTCTGCTCTTTGGAGCAGCCGTTATTTAGTGCCCGCAATTAATTGAGGGAGCTAAATTTTCATACATAGTTAACTACACCTTCAATCGGTATTTGGTGCCTAGAAAATAAGTCCCCAACGGACATTTGCCCCAGCAAGTCATGCTGCACCGAAAATTGGTGCCTGTTCGCCGACTGTTTCTCCTTCAAATGTCCAAGTTCAGCAACGATAGCAGTAGGCCAGATGGAGAGTGTTTCCAAGAAAAAGGGCACTCAGTGCCACTCAAGGGTATCCGAAAGAGAGATGGAAGTGACTTTAACTTCCTCCAGGTAGATGAGTCAATGGTTATAATATCCACTCTTCAACCCATGCTAAATGAGTGAGGGTCCCCAAGAAGCTATCCATTTTTTCCCCAATGGGTTGTAACTGTTTGGTAGAAGCAGTTACTCAACTGAGTGGCTGACAAGTCCTCACCAATTATGGATTGTCCAGATATGGCAGCTCACCCTCTGTACTCCTTCAAACCCCTGGGAAGAAGTATTTTTTAAATGTTCACACAGATTTCCGACCGAGATGGCCACTGTGGGGAAGGGACCGCGTCCTGGCTGGGAAGTCAAGAGCTCTGGTCTCTGGATTCAGCTCTGCCACTGACTCCATGTGTGGGCTTGGGTATGGCCCTTCCCCAAATCCTGTCTCTGTTTCTCCAACTCCAGGACACCGATCTTTGCCAGCCATCGCTACGCACTGCGAGAGAATTGAAAACAGGCCCACACAACGAATGCTCATAGCTGCATTATTCATAATAGTCCAAAAATGGAACCAACCCAAATGTCCATAAGCTGACAAATAGATAAACAAAACACAGTATGTCCACACAACGGAATATTATTCAGCCAAAAAGAGGAATGGAGTACTGATACATGTGACAACATGGATGAGGTTTGAATACATCATGCAAATTGAAAGAAGCCAGGTGCAAGAGGCCGCACATTATATGATTCCATTTACATGAAATGCCCAGCAGAGGCAAATTCATAGAGACAGAACTGGAGGAAGGGGAATGGGGAGCGACTGCATTCTTGAAAGTCAAAGAATCACCAGAGTAACTTGTTGGAAATAGGGATTCCGGTCCCCTCCCTTATAGATCTGGCGATGAGAACGTCAGGAGTGGTACTGGATAGGCTATATTTTTAACAAATGGCCAGGTAACTCTAGTTACCAGATGAGTTTGTAAAGCACTGTAGTAATGACTTTTTCCTGAGGCTTCTTCCAGGTCTCTACTACTTGACTTCTTTACTATTCGAATGACTGATTTGGTTACCATGTGCCATGAACTATGAACTTAAATTACTGCACCAGACACCCATCCCACGCACCCCGCACGCCCTGCCCAGGACGTAGAGGTGGGTGGTGTCGACAGTGTTCGTCCTAGCGGAACTTACATCTAGTTCTTTGAGAACACGGGATGTTCTAAATGTCTTTTATATTTTAACTCATGTTCTATCAAACAAGAAAACAAACTACTATAAAGAAAGAGCCCAGGGCTTCCCTGGTGGCGCAGTGTTTGAGAGTCCGCCTGCCGATGCAGGGGACACGGGTTCGTGCCCCGGTCCGGGAAGATCCCACGTGCCGTGGAACGGCTGGGCCCGTGAGCCATGGCCGCTGAGCCTGCGCGTCCGGAGCCTGTGCCCCGCAACGGGAGAGGCCACAGCAGTGAGAGGCCCGCGTACCGCAAAAAAAAAAAAAAAGAAAGAGCCCAGCACATCTACTTAATAAAATCTTTTTTGGGTAAAAAAAAAAAAAAGATGCAGGATATCACAATGTGGCTTTCAACCAAATTACCCTCCTTAGGTCTAGTCCCGCCAAGGCCATGGCCAGTTTTCACAATCCCTTTGGTTAAATTAATAATTGAGGGACTCGCTGGTCTTAATATGGAAGACTCCACACTGAGACATCATTTCTGAGGCAGCTCTAGTCCCTGGCCACACAGAAGGCTGAATACATTCGAGGATTGGGGGAAAGCCTTCCCAACTGCCTAGTGGGAGGGGGTCTCATAGCAGATGCCTCTCTTGGCGCTTGGAAGGAACTGCTTCTCACACTATCAGCTGCTGTCACAAAGCCTTGAAAATCCTGAGGTTGGCCTTGAGAAAGAAATGAAACCATTACACAATGGTGAGATGGAAATTTCAGAAAGGTGCCCTGCTATTAATATTTAAGGTTTCGAGGCACATTGCCTGAAGTGACGCCGAGTGCTTCAAATGCAAACATATACTCAATCAAGAATATGCACTAAGTAAATTTCTACAACTGAATCGAGGAAAAAGAGAAGACAGCAGAAGGCTTACAATAGGGAGGGGGCCACCCAAAGAGTTCACAGAGTTTCAGAATTCCTGGCCAATTCTGGTGCCTATCTTCTCTGCATCTCCGGAGCTCCAGCAGTCTTCAAAGGGGCTCTACGTAGTTAGAGGAGTGAGGTTACAGGAGGAGGAGAGAATGATGCAACCAAACCATTCACTTATCCTGCAAAAATATTCCTGCTTTGGATAGAGCTATCGAAGACCATCCTTCCTTTAACTAAAATGCTGGGGGGCTCATGAAGGTCTTCAGGTCCAATCCCCCCTGCCTCTTGACAGAACTAGGCAGGGCAAACTGGAGCAGGAAACCCCATCTAGGGACTTCTAGCATCTGGCTGGCTGTGCAGAGACCCGCCCTTATTTCTCTCCCCTCCCCTCTTCTCCGTCTGTTCCCCTTTCCTTCTTCCTTTTTCTTTCGGTCCCTGATCTAGGGAGCAAGGAACCAGAGATGAGTTAGCCTTGGTCGTTGCCCACAGGGAGCTTTGCCGTCTGTGGACGGATACAGACAGCAGACAAATGAATACCAGGCAAAATGATGCCTGTTTAACAGCCATGTGGAGAGGAGCCTGGACCTTTATGCATTTGTATGAGCCTTTCCAGGAATGTAAGATACAAATGAAACTGACTTGCTGGTTTCCACTGGGGACTCCTGGTCCATCTTTTTTCCTTCTTGCTCTACTCTTTTGCCAGTTAGTTGCAGCAAACATCCTAGGAAGTATTGTTTGTGGGAGATTTATTACATATTTCAAACTAAATGCAGTCAGTGGAGGATAATGGAAAGTTTGTTTCATTTAAGGAGCAGGGGAGTGTTTATTTTATTTTATTTTAACATCTTTACTGGAGTATAATTGCTTTATAATGGTGTGTTAGTCTCTGCTTTATAACAAAGTGAATTAGCTATACGTATACATATATCCCCATATCTCCTCCCTCTTGTGTCTCCCTCCCTCCCACCCTCCCTATCCCACCCCCTCTAGGTGGTCACAAAGCACCAAGCTGATCTCCCTGTGCTATGCGGCTGCTTCCCACTAGCTATCTACACTGTATTTTCTCCATTGTATTTTATCGCCTCCTTTATCAAAAATAAGGTGACCTTGGGCTTCCCTGGTGGCGCAGTAGTTGAGAGTCTGCATGCCAATGCTGGGGACACGGGTTCATGCCCCGGTCCGGGAAGATCCCACATGCCACAGAGCGGCTGGGCCCGTGAGCCATGGCCGCTGAGCCTGCGTATGCGGAGCCTGTGCTCCGCAACGGAAGAGGCCACAACAGTGAGCGGTCTGTGTACGACAAAAAAAAAAATAATAATAATAAGGTGACCTTATGTGCGTGGGTTTATCTCTGGGCTTTCCATCCTCTTCCATTGATCTATATTTCTGTTTTTGTGCCAGGACCATACTGTCTTGATTACTATTCAGCCAGTCTATGTCTTTTGGTTGGAGCATTTAATCCTTTTACATTTAAGGTTATTATCAATATGTATGCTCCTATTACCATTTTCTTAATTATTTTGGGTTTGTTTTTGTAGGTCTTTTCCTTCTCTTGTGTTTCCTGCCTAGAGAGGTTCCTTTAGCATTTGTTGTAAAGCTGGTTTGGTGGCACTGAATTCTCCTAGCGTTTGCTTGTCTGTAAAGGTTTTAAATTCTCCGTCGAATCTGAATGAGATCCTTGCTGGGTAGAGTAATCTTGATTTTAGGTTTTTCCCTTTCATCTCTTTAAATAAGTCCTGCCACTCCCTTCTGGTTTGCAGAGTTTCTGCTGAATGATCCGCTGTTAACCTTATAGGTATTCCCTTGTATGTTATTTGTTCTTTTTCCCTTGCTGCTTTTAATAGTTTTTCTTTGTATGTAATTTTTCATAGTTTGATTAATATGTGTCTTGGCATGTTTCTCCTTGGATTTATCCTGTATGGGACTCTCTGCATTTCCTGGACTTGATTGACTATTTCCTTTCCCATGTTAGGGAAGTTTTCAACTATAATCTCTTCAGATATTTTCTCAGTCCCTTTCTTCTTCTCTTCTTCTTCTGGGACCCTTGTAATTCGAATGTTGGTGCATTTAATGTTGTCCCAGATGTCTCTGAGACTGTTC